>NC_092710.1:304305967-304333467 GCF_047496885.1 Scyliorhinus torazame
ATCCAAGTACTAACCAGGCCTGAGTCTGCTTAGCTTCCGAGATCAGACGAGATCGGGCGTTTTCAGACTAGTATGGCCGTAGGCATCTGCATCACCGTCTTCTCGCCTATTCAAGCTGGCCACCCTAGCACCCTCGCCACTTCTTCTTTCCGGTTGTTTTCAATTTTTTCTCTCTCTTTTTCTACTTCTACTTCTACTTCTCCTCCTCTTTCTCTCCTTCTCCTGCTAATTCTAGCCTATATGCCTGATACTCGCTCCCCTTCATGCCATCCCCACCGAGCTCTCTTTTTTCTTCTCCACCTCCTCAAGGAAAACTGCAAGCCCCGCCTACCTCACACCAGCCTGCCGCCTGCACGCTGCTGCCTTTCCACATTGCAACGCTGCGCACTTCTCTCAGCACAGCCAGCACAAGGGTCAGGCAGGCAATGCAAGCCAGCTCTCTCTTCCTTCGCTTTCCACACCAGCCCCAATGCCACAACTTGCATTCATGCGGCGCCTTCAGGCTAGGAGAGAGAACATCCTGCCGACACACTGGCTTGCGGCCACACGGGCCAGCTGGCGTGCCCATCAAAGTGCAGCACGCCAAGGCACACAACCGTGCTGCGTTGCAAAGGCCCGGCAAAGCTGCAGCAGCTGAATGGCCCGACCAAGCCGCCTGCCTGAGTTGAGCCCGCAGGCAAGTGTTGGGAGGAATGGCGAGGACGCAGAGGGCAGCAAAAGGTTGGCCTGCCTCTGGTGTGGAGAGTGCTTGGCGTGAGCAGTCACTGCTGGCCGCAAAAGCCTACTGCACCTGGTATTCCCAGGCGGTCTCCCATCCAAGTACTAACCAGGCCTGAGTCTGCTTAGCTTCCGAGATCAGACGAGATCGGGCGTTTTCAGACTAGTATGGCCGTAGGCATCTGCAGCACCGTCTTCTCGCCTATTCAAGCTGGCCACCCTAGCACCCTCGCCACTTCTTCTTTCCGGTTGTTTTCAATTTTTTCTCTCTCTTTTTCTACTTCTACTTCGACTTCTCCTCCTCTTTCTCTCCTTCTCCTGCTAATTCTAGCCTATATGCCTGATACTCGCTCCCCTTCACGCCGTCCCCACCTAGCTCTCTTTTTTCTTCTCCACCTCCCCAAGGAAAACTGCAAGCCCCGCCCACCTCACACCAGCCTGCCGCCTGCACGCTGCTGCCTTTCCACATTGCAACGCTGCGCACTTCTCTCAGCACAGCCAGCACAAGGGTCAGGCAGGCAATGCAAGCCAGCTCTCTCTTCCTTCGCTTTCCACACCAGCCCCAATGCCACAACTTGCATTCATGCGGCGCCTTCAGGCTAGGAGAGAGAACATCCTGCCGACACACTGGCTTGCGGCCACACGGGCCAGCTGGCGTGCCCATCAAAGTGCAGCACGCCAAGGCACACAACCGTGCTGCGTTGCAAAGGCCCGGCAAAGCTGCAGCAGCTGAATGGCCCGACCAAGCCGCCTGCCTGAGTTGAGCCCGCAGGCAAGTGTTGGGAGGAATGGCGAGGACGCAGAGAGCAGCAAAAGGTTGGCCTGCCTCTGGTGTGGAGAGTGCTTGGCGTGAGCAGTCACTGCTGGCCGCAAAAGCCTACTGCACCTGGTATTCCCAGGCGGTCTCCCATCCAAGTACTAACCAGGCCTGAGTCTGCTTAGCTTCCGAGATCAGACGAGATCGGGCGTTTTCAGACTAGTATGGCCGTAGGCATCTGCAGCACCGTCTTCTCGCCTATTCAAGCTGGCCACCCTAGCACCCTCGCCACTTCTTCTTTCCGGTTGTTTTCAATTTTTTCTCTCTCTTTTTCTACTTCTACTTCTACTTCTCCTCCTCTTTCTCTCCTTCTCCTGCTAATTCTAGCCTATATGCCTGATACTCGCTCCCCTTCATGCCGTCCCCACCTAGCTCTCTTTTTTCTTCTCCACCTCCCCAAGGAAAACTGCAAGCGCCGCCCACCTCACACCAGCCTGCCGCCTGCACGCTGCTGCCTTTCCACATTGCAACGCTGCGCACTTCTCTCAGCACAGCCAGCACAAGGGTCAGGCAGGCAATGCAAGCCAGCTCTCTCTTCCTTCGCTTTCCACACCAGCCCCAATGCCACAACTTGCATTCATGCGGCGCCTTCAGGCTAGGAGAACGTCCTGCCGACACACTGGCTTGCGGCCACACGGGCCAGCTGGCGGGCCCATCAAAGTGCAGCACGCCAAGGCACCCAACCGTGCTGCGTTGCAAAGGCCCGGCAAAGCTGCAGCAGCTGAATGGCCCGACCAAGCCGCCTGCCTGAGTTGAGCCCGCAGGCAAGTGTTGGGAGGAATGGCGAGGACGCAGAGAGCAGCAAAAGGTTGGCCTGCCTCTGGTGTGGAGAGTGCTTGGCGTGAGCAGTCTCTGCTGGCCGCAAAAGCCTACTGCACCTGGTATTCCCAGGCGGTCTCCCATCCAAGTACTAACCAGGCCTGAGTCTGCTTAGTTTCCGAGAACAGACGAGATCAAGCGTTTTCAGACTAGTATGGCCGTAGGCATCTGCAGCACCGTCTTCTCGCCTATTCAAGTTGGCCACCCTAGCACCCTCGCCACTTCTTCTTTCCGGTTGTTTTCAATTTTTTCTCTCTCTTTTTCTACTTCTACTTCTACTTCTCCTCCTCTTTCTCTCCTTCTCCTGCTAATTCTAGCCTATATGCCTGATACTCGCTCCCCTTCATGCCGTCCCCACCTAGCTCTCTTTTTTCTTCTCCACCTCCCCAAGGAAAACTGCAAGCCCCGCCCACCTCACACCAGCCTGCCGCCTGCACGCTGCTGCCTTTCCACATTGCAACGCTGCGCACTTCTCTCAGCACAGCCAGCACAAGGGTCAGGCAGGCAATGCAAGCCAGCTCTCTCTTCCTTCGCTTTCCACACCAGCCCCAATGCCACAACTTGCATTCATGCGGCGCCTTCAGGCTAGGAGAGAGAACGTCCTGCCGACACACTGGCTTGCGGCCACACGGGCCAGCTGGCGTGCCCATCAAAGTGCAGCACGCCAAGGCACACAACCGTGCTGCGTTGCAAAGGCCCGGCAAAGCTGCAGCAGCTGAATGGCCCGACCAAGCCGCCTGCCTGAGTTGAGCCCGCAGGCAAGTGTTGGGAGGAATGGCGAGGACGCAGAGAGCAGCAAAAGGTTGGCCTGCCTCTGGTGTGGAGAGTGCTTGGCGTGAGCAGTCTCTGCTGGCCGCAAAAGCCTACTGCACCTGGTATTCCCAGGCGGTCTCCCATCCAAGTACTAACCAGGCCTGAGTCTGCTTAGCTTCCGAGATCAGACGAGATCGGGCGTTTTCAGACTAGTATGGCCTTAGGCATCTGCAGCACCGTCTTCTCGCCTATTCAAGCTGGCCACCCTAGCACCCTCGCCACTTCTTCTTTCCGGTTGTTTTCAATTTTTTCTCTCTCTTTTTCTACTTCTACTTCTACTTCTCCTCCTCTTTCTCTCCTTCTCCTGCTAATTCTAGCCTATATGCCTGATACTCGCTCCCCTTCATGCCATCCCCACCGAGCTCTCTTTTTTCTTCTCCACCTCCTCAAGGAAAACTGCAAGCCCCGCCTACCTCACACCAGCCTGCCGCCTGCACGCTGCTGCCTTTCCACATTGCAACGCTGCGCACTTCTCTCAGCACAGCCAGCACAAGGGTCAGGCAGGCAATGCAAGCCAGCTCTCTCTTCCTTCGCTTTCCACACCAGCCCCAATGCCACAACTTGCATTCATGCGGCGCCTTCAGGCTAGGAGAGAGAACGTCCTGCCGACACACTGGCTTGCGGCCACACGGGCCAGCTGGCGTGCCCATCAAAGTGCAGCACGCCAAGGCACACAACCGTGCTGCGTTGCAAAGGCCCGGCAAAGCTGCAGCAGCTGAATGGCCCGACCAAGCCGCCTGCCTGAGTTGAGCCCGCAGGCAAGTGTTGGGAGGAATGGCGAGGACGCAGAGAGCAGCAAAAGGTTGGCCTGCCTCTGGTGTGGAGAGTGCTTGGCGTGAGCAGTCACTGCTGGCCGCAAAAGCCTACTGCACCTGGTATTCCCAGGCGGTCTCCCATCCAAGTACTAACCAGGCCTGAGTCTGCTTAGCTTCCGAGATCAGACGAGATCGGGCGTTTTCAGACTAGTATGGCCGTAGGCATCTGCAGCACCGTCTTCTCGCCTATTCAAGCTGGCCACCCTAGCACCCTCGCCACTTCTTCTTTCCGGTTGTTTTCAATTTTTTCTCTCTCTTTTTCTACTTCTACTTCTACTTCTCCTCCTCTTTCTCTCCTTCTCCTGCTAATTCTAGCCTATATGCCTGATACTCGCTCCCCTTCATGCCATCCCCACCGAGCTCTCTTTTTTCTTCTCCACCTCCTCAAGGAAAACTGCAAGCCCCGCCTACCTCACACCAGCCTGCCGCCTGCACGCTGCTGCCTTTCCACATTGCAACGCTGCGCACTTCTCTCAGCACAGCCAGCACAAGGGTCAGGCAGGCAATGCAAGCCAGCTCTCTCTTCCTTCGCTTTCCACACCAGCCCCAATGCCACAACTTGCATTCATGCGGCGCCTTCAGGCTAGGAGAGAGAACATCCTGCCGACACACTGGCTTGCGGCCACACGGGCCAGCTGGCGTGCCCATCAAAGTGCAGCACGCCAAGGCACACAACCGTGCTGCGTTGCAAAGGCCCGGCAAAGCTGCAGCAGCTGAATGGCCCGACCAAGCCGCCTGCCTGAGTTGAGCCCGCAGGCAAGTGTTGGGAGGAATGGCGAGGACGCAGAGGGCAGCAAAAGGTTGGCCTGCCTCTGGTGTGGAGAGTGCTTGGCGTGAGCAGTCACTGCTGGCCGCAAAAGCCTACTGCACCTGGTATTCCCAGGCGGTCTCCCATCCAAGTACTAACCAGGCCTGAGTCTGCTTAGCTTCCGAGATCAGACGAGATCGGGCGTTTTCAGACTAGTATGGCCGTAGGCATCTGCAGCACCGTCTTCTCGCCTATTCAAGCTGGCCACCCTAGCACCCTCGCCACTTCTTCTTTCCGGTTGTTTTCAATTTTTTCTCTCTCTTTTTCTACTTCTACTTCGACTTCTCCTCCTCTTTCTCTCCTTCTCCTGCTAATTCTAGCCTATATGCCTGATACTCGCTCCCCTTCATGCCGTCCCCACCTAGCTCTCTTTTTTCTTCTCCACCTCCCCAAGGAAAACTGCAAGCCCCGCCCACCTCACACCAGCCTGCCGCCTGCACGCTGCTGCCTTTCCACATTGCAACGCTGCGCACTTCTCTCAGCACAGCCAGCACAAGGGTCAGGCAGGCAATGCAAGCCAGCTCTCTCTTCCTTCGCTTTCCACACCAGCCCCAATGCCACAACTTGCATTCATGCGGCGCCTTCAGGCTAGGAGAGAGAACATCCTGCCGACACACTGGCTTGCGGCCACACGGGCCAGCTGGCGTGCCCATCAAAGTGCAGCACGCCAAGGCACACAACCGTGCTGCGTTGCAAAGGCCCGGCAAAGCTGCAGCAGCTGAATGGCCCGACCAAGCCGCCTGCCTGAGTTGAGCCCGCAGGCAAGTGTTGGGAGGAATGGCGAGGACGCAGAGAGCAGCAAAAGGTTGGCCTGCCTCTGGTGTGGAGAGTGCTTGGCGTGAGCAGTCACTGCTGGCCGCAAAAGCCTACTGCACCTGGTATTCCCAGGCGGTCTCCCATCCAAGTACTAACTAGGCCTGAGTCTGCTTAGCTTCCGAGATCAGACGAGATCGGGCGTTTTCAGACTAGTATGGCCGTAGGCATCTGCAGCACCGTCTTCTCGCCTATTCAAGCTGGCCACCCTAGCACCCTCGCCACTTCTTCTTTCCGGTTGTTTTCAATTTTTTCTCTCTCTTTTTCTACTTCTACTTCTACTTCTCCTCCTCTTTCTCTCCTTCTCCTGCTAATTCTAGCCTATATGCCTGATACTCGCTCCCCTTCATGCCGTCCCCACCTAGCTCTCTTTTTTCTTCTCCACCTCCCCAAGGAAAACTGCAAGCGCCGCCCACCTCACACCAGCCTGCCGCCTGCACGCTGCTGCCTTTCGACATTGCAACGCTGCGCACTTCTCTCAGCACAGCCAGCACAAGGGTCAGGCAGGCAATGCAAGCCAGCTCTCTCTTCCTTCGCTTTCCACACCAGCCCCAATGCCACAACTTGCATTCATGCGGCGCCTTCAGGCTAGGAGAGAGAACGTCCTGCCGACACACTGGCTTGCGGCCACACGGGCCAGCTGGCGTGCCCATCAAAGTGCAGCACGCCAAGGCACCCAACCGTGCTGCGTTGCAAAGGCCCGGCAAAGCTGCAGCAGCTGAATGGCCCGACCAAGCCGCCTGCCTGAGTTGAGCCCGCAGGCAAGAGTTGGGAGGAATGGCGAGGACGCAGAGAGCAGCAAAAGGTTGGCCTGCCTCTGGTGTGGAGAGTGCTTGGCGTGAGCAGTCTCTGCTGGCCGCAAAAGCCTACTGCACCTGGTATTCCCAGGCGGTCTCCCATCCAAGTACTAACCAGGCCTGAGTCTGCTTAGCTTCCGAGATCAGACGAGATCGGGCGTTTTCAGACTAGTATGGCCGTAGGCATCTGCAGCACCGTCTTCTCGCCTATTCAAGCTGGCCACCCTAGCACCCTCGCCACTTCTTCTTTCCGGTTGTTTTCAATTTTTTCTCTCTCTTTTTCTACTTCTACTTCTACTTCTCCTCCTCTTTCTCTCCTTCTCCTGCTAATTCTAGCCTATATGCCTGATACTCGCTCCCCTTCATGCCATCCCCACCGAGCTCTCTTTTTTCTTCTCCACCTCCTCAAGGAAAACTGCAAGCCCCGCCCACCTCACACCAGCCTGCCGCCTGCACGCTGCTGCCTTTCCACATTGCAACGCTGCGCACTTCTCTCAGCACAGCCAGCACAAGGGTCAGGCAGGCAATGCAAGCCAGCTCTCTCTTCCTTCGCTTTCCACACCAGCCCCAATGCCACAACTTGCATTCATGCGGCGCCTTCAGGCTAGGAGAGAGAACATCCTGCCGACACACTGGCTTGCGGCCACACGGGCCAGCTGGCGTGCCCATCAAAGTGCAGTACGCCAAGGCACACAACCGTGCTGCGTTGCAAAGGCCCGGCAAAGCTGCAGCAGCTGAATGGCCCGACCAAGCCGCCTGCCTGAGTTGAGCCCGCAGGCAAGTGTTGGGAGGAATGGCGAGGACGCAGAGGGCAGCAAAAGGTTGGCCTGCCTCTGGTGTGGAGAGTGCTTGGCGTGAGCAGTCACTGCTGGCCGCAAAAGCCTACTGCACCTGGTATTCCCAGGCGGTCTCCCATCCAAGTACTAACCAGGCCTGAGTCTGCTTAGCTTCCGAGATCAGACGAGATCGGGCGTTTTCAGACTAGTATGGCCGTAGGCATCTGCAGCACCGTCTTCTCGCCTATTCAAGCTGGCCACCCTAGCACCCTCGCCACTTCTTCTTTCCGGTTGTTTTCAATTTTTTCTCTCTCTTTTTCTACTTCTACTTCGACTTCTCCTCCTCTTTCTCTCCTTCTCCTGCTAATTCTAGCCTATATGCCTGATACTCGCTCCCCTTCATGCCGTCCCCACCTAGCTCTCTTTTTTCTTCTCCACCTCCCCAAGGAAAACTGCAAGCCCCGCCCACCTCACACCAGCCTGCCGCCTGCACGCTGCTGCCTTTCCACATTGCAACGCTGCGCACTTCTCTCAGCACAGCCAGCACAAGGGTCAGGCAGGCAATGCAAGCCAGCTCTCTCTTCCTTCGCTTTCCACACCAGCCCCAATGCCACAACTTGCATTCATGCGGCGCCTTCAGGCTAGGAGAGAGAACATCCTGCCGACACACTGGCTTGCGGCCACACGGGCCAGCTGGCGTGCCCATCAAAGTGCAGCACGCCAAGGCACACAACCGTGCTGCGTTGCAAAGGCCCGGCAAAGCTGCAGCAGCTGAATGGCCCGACCAAGCCGCCTGCCTGAGTTGAGCCCGCAGGCAAGTGTTGGGAGGAATGGCGAGGACGCAGAGAGCAGCAAAAGGTTGGCCTGCCTCTGGTGTGGAGAGTGCTTGGCGTGAGCAGTCACTGCTGGCCGCAAAAGCCTACTGCACCTGGTATTCCCAGGCGGTCTCCCATCCAAGTACTAACTAGGCCTGAGTCTGCATAGCTTCCGAGATCAGACGAGATCGGGCGTTTTCAGACTAGTATGGCCGTAGGCATCTGCAGCACCGTCTTCTCGCCTATTCAAGCTGGCCACCCTAGCACCCTCGCCACTTCTTCTTTCCGGTTGTTTTCAATTTTTTCTCTCTCTTTTTCTACTTCTACTTCTACTTCTCCTCCTCTTTCTCTCCTTCTCCTGCTAATTCTAGCCTATATGCCTGATACTCGCTCCCCTTCATGCCGTCCCCACCTAGCTCTCTTTTTTCTTCTCCACCTCCCCAAGGAAAACTGCAAGCGCCGCCCACCTCACACCAGCCTGCCGCCTGCACGCTGCTGCCTTTCCACATTGCAACGCTGCGCACTTCTCTCAGCACAGCCAGCACAAGGGTCAGGCAGGCAATGCAAGCCAGCTCTCTCTTCCTTCGCTTTCCACACCAGCCCCAATGCCACAACTTGCATTCATGCGGCGCCTTCAGGCTAGGAGAGAGAACGTCCTGCCGACACACTGGCTTGCGGCCACACGGGCCAGCTGGCGTGCCCATCAAAGTGCAGCAGGCCAAGGCACACAACCGTGCTGCGTTGCAAAGGCCCGGCAAAGCTGCAGCAGCTGAATGGCCCGACCAAGCCGCCTGCCTGAGTTGAGCCCGCAGGCAAGTGTTGGGAGGAATGGCGAGGACGCAGAGAGCAGCAAAAGGTTGGCCTGCCTCTGGTGTGGAGAGTGCTTGGCGTGAGCAGTCTCTGCTGGCCGCAAAAGCCTACTGCACCTGGTATTCCCAGGCGGTCTCCCATCCAAGTACTAACCAGGCCTGAGTCTGCTTAGCTTCCGAGATCAGACGAGATCAAGCGTTTTCAGACTAGTATGGCCGTAGGCATCCGCAGCACCGTCTTCTCGCCTATTCAAGCTGGCCACCCTAGCACCCTCGCCACTTCTTCTTTCCGGTTGTTTTCAATTTTTTCTCTCTCTTTTTCTACTTCTACTTCTACTTCTCCTCCTCTTTCTCTCCTTCTCCTGCTAATTCTAGCCTATATGCCTGATACTCGCTCCCCTTCATGCCATCCCCACCGAGCTCTCTTTTTTCTTCTCCACCTCCTCAAGGAAAACTGCAAGCCCCGCCTACCTCACACCAGCCTGCCGCCTGCACGCTGCTGCCTTTCCACATTGCAACGCTGCGCACTTCTCTCAGCACAGCCAGCACAAGGGTCAGGCAGGCAATGCAAGCCAGCTCTCTCTTCCTTCGCTTTCCACACCAGCCCCAATGCCACAACTTGCATTCATGCGGCGCCTTCAGGCTAGGAGAGAGAACGTCCTGCCGACACACTGGCTTGCGGCCACACGGGCCAGCTGGCGTGCCCATCAAAGTGCAGCACGCCAAGGCACACAACCGTGCTGCGTTGCAAAGGCCCGGCAAAGCTGCAGCAGCTGAATGGCCCGACCAAGCCGCCTGCCTGAGTTGAGCCCGCAGGCAAGTGTTGGGAGGAATGGCGAGGACGCAGAGAGCAGCAAAAGGTTGGCCTGCCTCTGGTGTGGAGAGTGCTTGGCGTGAGCAGTCTCTGCTGGCCGCAAAAGCCTACTGCACCTGGTATTCCCAGGCGGTCTCCCATCCAAGTACTAACCAGGCCTGAGTCTGCTTAGCTTCCGAGATCAGACGAGATCGGGCGTTTTCAGACTAGTATGGCCGTAGGCATCTGCATCACCGTCTTCTCGCCTATTCAAGCTGGCCACCCTAGCACCCTCGCCACTTCTTCTTTCCGGTTGTTTTCAATTTTTTCTCTCTCTTTTTCTACTTCTACTTCTACTTCTCCTCCTCTTTCTCTCCTTCTCCTGCTAATTCTAGCCTATATGCCTGATACTCGCTCCCCTTCATGCCATCCCCACCGAGCTCTCTTTTTTCTTCTCCACCTCCTCAAGGAAAACTGCAAGCCCCGCCTACCTCACACCAGCCTGCCGCCTGCACGCTGCTGCCTTTCCACATTGCAACGCTGCGCACTTCTCTCAGCACAGCCAGCACAAGGGTCAGGCAGGCAATGCAAGCCAGCTCTCTCTTCCTTCGCTTTCCACACCAGCCCCAATGCCACAACTTGCATTCATGCGGCGCCTTCAGGCTAGGAGAGAGAACATCCTGCCGACACACTGGCTTGCGGCCACACGGGCCAGCTGGCGTGCCCATCAAAGTGCAGCACGCCAAGGCACACAACCGTGCTGCGTTGCAAAGGCCCGGCAAAGCTGCAGCAGCTGAATGGCCCGACCAAGCCGCCTGCCTGAGTTGAGCCCGCAGGCAAGTGTTGGGAGGAATGGCGAGGACGCAGAGGGCAGCAAAAGGTTGGCCTGCCTCTGGTGTGGAGAGTGCTTGGCGTGAGCAGTCACTGCTGGCCGCAAAAGCCTACTGCACCTGGTATTCCCAGGCGGTCTCCCATCCAAGTACTAACCAGGCCTGAGTCTGCTTAGCTTCCGAGATCAGACGAGATCGGGCGTTTTCAGACTAGTATGGCCGTAGGCATCTGCAGCACCGTCTTCTCGCCTATTCAAGCTGGCCACCCTAGCACCCTCGCCACTTCTTCTTTCCGGTTGTTTTCAATTTTTTCTCTCTCTTTTTCTACTTCTACTTCGACTTCTCCTCCTCTTTCTCTCCTTCTCCTGCTAATTCTAGCCTATATGCCTGATACTCGCTCCCCTTCATGCCGTCCCCACCTAGCTCTCTTTTTTCTTCTCCACCTCCCCAAGGAAAACTGCAAGCCCCGCCCACCTCACACCAGCCTGCCGCCTGCACGCTGCTGCCTTTCCACATTGCAACGCTGCGCACTTCTCTCAGCACAGCCAGCACAAGGGTCAGGCAGGCAATGCAAGCCAGCTCTCTCTTCCTTCGCTTTCCACACCAGCCCCAATGCCACAACTTGCATTCATGCGGCGCCTTCAGGCTAGGAGAGAGAACATCCTGCCGACACACTGGCTTGCGGCCACACGGGCCAGCTGGCGTGCCCATCAAAGTGCAGCACGCCAAGGCACACAACCGTGCTGCGTTGCAAAGGCCCGGCAAAGCTGCAGCAGCTGAATGGCCCGACCAAGCCGCCTGCCTGAGTTGAGCCCGCAGGCAAGTGTTGGGAGGAATGGCGAGGACGCAGAGAGCAGCAAAAGGTTGGCCTGCCTCTGGTGTGGAGAGTGCTTGGCGTGAGCAGTCACTGCTGGCCGCAAAAGCCTACTGCACCTGGTATTCCCAGGCGGTCTCCCATCCAAGTACTAACTAGGCCTGAGTCTGCTTAGCTTCCGAGATCAGACGAGATCGGGCGTTTTCAGACTAGTATGGCCGTAGGCATCTGCAGCACCGTCTTCTCGCCTATTCAAGCTGGCCACCCTAGCACCCTCGCCACTTCTTCTTTCCGGTTGTTTTCAATTTTTTCTCTCTCTTTTTCTACTTCTACTTCTACTTCTCCTCCTCTTTCTCTCCTTCTCCTGCTAATTCTAGCCTATATGCCTGATACTCGCTCCCCTTCATGCCGTCCCCACCTAGCTCTCTTTTTTCTTCTCCACCTCCCCAAGGAAAACTGCAAGCGCCGCCCACCTCACACCAGCCTGCCGCCTGCACGCTGCTGCCTTTCCACATTGCAACGCTGCGCACTTCTCTCAGCACAGCCAGCACAAGGGTCAGGCAGGCAATGCAAGCCAGCTCTCTCTTCCTTCGCTTTCCACACCAGCCCCAATGCCACAACTTGCATTCATGCGGCGCCTTCAGGCTAGGAGAGAGAACGTCCTGCCGACACACTGGCTTGCGGCCACACGGGCCAGCTGGCGTGCCCATCAAAGTGCAGCACGCCAAGGCACCCAACCGTGCTGCGTTGCAAAGGCCCGGCAAAGCTGCAGCAGCTGAATGGCCCGACCAAGCCGCCTGCCTGAGTTGAGCCCGCAGGCAAGTGTTGGGAGGAATGGCGAGGACGCAGAGAGCAGCAAAAGGTTGGCCTGCCTCTGGTGTGGAGAGTGCTTGGCGTGAGCAGTCTCTGCTGGCAGCAAAAGCCTACTGCACCTGGTATTCCCAGGCGGTCTCCCATCCAAGTACTAACCAGGCCTGAGTCTGCTTAGCTTCCGAGATCAGACGAGATCAAGCGTTTTCAGACTAGTATGGCCGTAGGCATCTGCAGCACCGTCTTCTCGCCTATTCAAGTTGGCCACCCTAGCACCCTCGCCACTTCTTCTTTCTGGTTGTTTTCAATTTTTTCTCTCTCTTTTTCTACTTCTACTTCTACTTCTCCTCCTCTTTCTCTCCTTCTCCTGCTAATTCTAGCCTATATGCCTGATACTCGCTCCCCTTCATGCCGTCCCCACCTAGCTCTCTTTTTTCTTCTCCACCTCCCCAAGGAAAACTGCAAGCCCCGCCCACCTCACACCAGCCTGCCGCCTGCACGCTGCTGCCTTTCCACATTGCAACGCTGCGCACTTCTCTCAGCACAGCCAGCACAAGGGTCAGGCAGGCAATGCAAGCCAGCTCTCTCTTCCTTCGCTTTCCACACCAGCCCCAATGCCACAACTTGCATTCATGCCGCGCCTTCAGGCTAGGAGAGAGAACATCCTGCCGACACACTGGCTTGCGGCCACACGGGCCAGCTGGCGTGCCCATCAAAGTGCAGCACGCCAAGGCACACAACCGTGCTGCGTTGCAAAGGCCCGGCAAAGCTGCAGCAGCTGAATGGCCCGACCAAGCCGCCTGCCTGAGTTGAGCCCGCAGGCAAGTGTTGGGAGGAATGGCGAGGACGCAGAGAGCAGCAAAAGGTTGGCCTGCCTCTGGTGTGGAGAGTGCTTGGCGTGAGCAGTCTCTGCTGGCCGCAAAAGCCTACTGCACCTGGTATTCCCAGGCGGTCTCCCATCCAAGTACTAACCAGGCCTGAGTCTGCTTAGCTTCCGAGATCAGACGAGATCGGGCGTTTTCAGACTAGTATGGCCGTAGGCATCCGCAGCACCGTCTTCTCGCCTATTCAAGCTGGCCACCCTAGCACCCTCGCCACTTCTTCTTTCCGGTTGTTTTCAATTTTTTCTCTCTCTTTTTCTACTTCTACTTCGACTTCTCCTCCTCTTTCTCTCCTTCTCCTGCTAATTCTAGCCTATATGCCTGATACTCGCTCCCCTTCATGCCATCCCCACCGAGCTCTCTTTTTTCTTCTCCACCTCCTCAAGGAAAACTGCAAGCCCCGCCTACCTCACACCAGCCTGCCGCCTGCACGCTGCTGCCTTTCCACATTGCAACGCTGCGCACTTCTCTCAGCACAGCCAGCACAAGGGTCAGGCAGGCAATGCAAGCCAGCTCTCTCTTCCTTCGCTTTCCACACCAGCCCCAATGCCACAACTTGCATTCATGCGGCGCCTTCAGGCTAGGAGAGAGAACGTCCTGCCGACACACTGGCTTGCGGCCACACGGGCCAGCTGGCGTGCCCATCAAAGTGCAGCACGCCAAGGCACACAACCGTGCTGCGTTGCAAAGGCCCGGCAAAGCTGCAGCAGCTGAATGGCCCGACCAAGCCGCCTGCCTGAGTTGAGCCCGCAGGTAAGTGTTGGGAGGAATGGCGAGGACGCAGAGAGCAGCAAAAGGTTGGCCTGCCTCTGGTGTGGAGAGTGCTTGGCGTGAGCAGTCTCTGCTGGCCGCAAAAGCCTACTGCACCTGGTATTCCCAGGCGGTCTCCCATCCAAGTACTAACCAGGCCTGAGTCTGCTTAGCTTCCGAGATCAGACGAGATCGGGCGTTTTCAGACTAGTATGGCCGTAGGCATCTGCATCACCGTCTTCTCGCCTATTCAAGCTGGCCACCCTAGCACCCTCGCCACTTCTTCTTTCCGGTTGTTTTCAATTTTTTCTCTCTCTTTTTCTACTTCTACTTCTACTTCTCCTCCTCTTTCTCTCCTTCTCCTGCTAATTCTAGCCTATATGCCTGATACTCGCTCCCCTTCATGCCATCCCCACCGAGCTCTCTTTTTTCTTCTCCACCTCCTCAAGGAAAACTGCAAGCCCCGCCTACCTCACACCAGCCTGCCGCCTGCACGCTGCTGCCTTTCCACATTGCAACGCTGCGCACTTCTCTCAGCACAGCCAGCACAAGGGTCAGGCAGGCAATGCAAGCCAGCTCTCTCTTCCTTCGCTTTCCACACCAGCCCCAATGCCACAACTTGCATTCATGCGGCGCCTTCAGGCTAGGAGAGAGAACATCCTGCCGACACACTGGCTTGCGGCCACACGGGCCAGCTGGCGTGCCCATCAAAGTGCAGCACGCCAAGGCACACAACCGTGCTGCGTTGCAAAGGCCCGGCAAAGCTGCAGCAGCTGAATGGCCCGACCAAGCCGCCTGCCTGAGTTGAGCCCGCAGGCAAGTGTTGGGAGGAATGGCGAGGACGCAGAGGGCAGCAAAAGGTTGGCCTGCCTCTGGTGTGGAGAGTGCTTGGCGTGAGCAGTCACTGCTGGCCGCAAAAGCCTACTGCACCTGGTATTCCCAGGCGGTCTCCCATCCAAGTACTAACCAGGCCTGAGTCTGCTTAGCTTCCGAGATCAGACGAGATCGGGCGTTTTCAGACTAGTATGGCCGTAGGCATCTGCAGCACCGTCTTCTCGCCTATTCAAGCTGGCCACCCTAGCACCCTCGCCACTTCTTCTTTCCGGTTGTTTTCAATTTTTTCTCTCTCTTTTTCTACTTCTACTTCGACTTCTCCTCCTCTTTCTCTCCTTCTCCTGCTAATTCTAGCCTATATGCCTGATACTCGCTCCCCTTCATGCCGTCCCCACCTAGCTCTCTTTTTTCTTCTCCACCTCCCCAAGGAAAACTGCAAGCCCCGCCCACCTCACACCAGCCTGCCGCCTGCACGCTGCTGCCTTTCCACATTGCAACGCTGCGCACTTCTCTCAGCACAGCCAGCACAAGGGTCAGGCAGGCAATGCAAGCCAGCTCTCTCTTCCTTCGCTTTCCACACCAGCCCCAATGCCACAACTTGCATTCATGCGGCGCCTTCAGGCTAGGAGAGAGAACATCCTGCCGACACACTGGCTTGCGGCCACACGGGCCAGCTGGCGTGCCCATCAAAGTGCAGCACGCCAAGGCACACAACCGTGCTGCGTTGCAAAGGCCCGGCAAAGCTGCAGCAGCTGAATGGCCCGACCAAGCCGCCTGCCTGAGTTGAGCCCGCAGGCAAGTGTTGGGAGGAATGGCGAGGACGCAGAGAGCAGCAAAAGGTTGGCCTGCCTCTGGTGTGGAGAGTGCTTGGCGTGAGCAGTCACTGCTGGCCGCAAAAGCCTACTGCACCTGGTATTCCCAGGCGGTCTCCCATCCAAGTACTAACTAGGCCTGAGTCTGCATAGCTTCCGAGATCAGACGAGATCGGGCGTTTTCAGACTAGTATGGCCGTAGGCATCTGCAGCACCGTCTTCTCGCCTATTCAAGCTGGCCACCCTAGCACCCTCGCCACTTCTTCTTTCCGGTTGTTTTCAATTTTTTCTCTCTCTTTTTCTACTTCTACTTCTACTTCTCCTCCTCTTTCTCTCCTTCTCCTGCTAATTCTAGCCTATATGCCTGATACTCGCTCCCCTTCATGCCGTCCCCACCTAGCTCTCTTTTTTCTTCTCCACCTCCCCAAGGAAAACTGCAAGCGCCGCCCACCTCACACCAGCCTGCCGCCTGCACGCTGCTGCCTTTCCACATTGCAACGCTGCGCACTTCTCTCAGCACAGCCAGCACAAGGGTCAGGCAGGCAATGCAAGCCAGCTCTCTCTTCCTTCGCTTTCCACACCAGCCCCAATGCCACAACTTGCATTCATGCGGCGCCTTCAGGCTAGGAGAGAGAACGTCCTGCCGACACACTGGCTTGCGGCCACACGGGCCAGCTGGCGTGCCCATCAAAGTGCAGCAGGCCAAGGCACACAACCGTGCTGCGTTGCAAAGGCCCGGCAAAGCTGCAGCAGCTGAATGGCCCGACCAAGCCGCCTGCCTGAGTTGAGCCCGCAGGCAAGTGTTGGGAGGAATGGCGAGGACGCAGAGAGCAGCAAAAGGTTGGCCTGCCTCTGGTGTGGAGAGTGCTTGGCGTGAGCAGTCTCTGCTGGCCGCAAAAGCCTACTGCACCTGGTATTCCCAGGCGGTCTCCCATCCAAGTACTAACCAGGCCTGAGTCTGCTTAGCTTCCGAGATCAGACGAGATCAAGCGTTTTCAGACTAGTATGGCCGTAGGCATCCGCAGCACCGTCTTCTCGCCTATTCAAGCTGGCCACCCTAGCACCCTCGCCACTTCTTCTTTCCGGTTGTTTTCAATTTTTTCTCTCTCTTTTTCTACTTCTACTTCTACTTCTCCTCCTCTTTCTCTCCTTCTCCTGCTAATTCTAGCCTATATGCCTGATACTCGCTCCCCTTCATGCCATCCCCACCGAGCTCTCTTTTTTCTTCTCCACCTCCTCAAGGAAAACTGCAAGCCCCGCCTACCTCACACCAGCCTGCCGCCTGCACGCTGCTGCCTTTCCACATTGCAACGCTGCGCACTTCTCTCAGCACAGCCAGCACAAGGGTCAGGCAGGCAATGCAAGCCAGCTCTCTCTTCCTTCGCTTTCCACACCAGCCCCAATGCCACAACTTGCATTCATGCGGCGCCTTCAGGCTAGGAGAGAGAACGTCCTGCCGACACACTGGCTTGCGGCCACACGGGCCAGCTGGCGTGCCCATCAAAGTGCAGCACGCCAAGGCACACAACCGTGCTGCGTTGCAAAGGCCCGGCAAAGCTGCAGCAGCTGAATGGCCCGACCAAGCCGCCTGCCTGAGTTGAGCCCGCAGGCAAGTGTTGGGAGGAATGGCGAGGACGCAGAGAGCAGCAAAAGGTTGGCCTGCCTCTGGTGTGGAGAGTGCTTGGCGTGAGCAGTCTCTGCTGGCCGCAAAAGCCTACTGCACCTGGTATTCCCAGGCGGTCTCCCATCCAAGTACTAACCAGGCCTGAGTCTGCTTAGCTTCCGAGATCAGACGAGATCGGGCGTTTTCAGACTAGTATGGCCGTAGGCATCTGCATCACCGTCTTCTCGCCTATTCAAGCTGGCCACCCTAGCACCCTCGCCACTTCTTCTTTCCGGTTGTTTTCAATTTTTTCTCTCTCTTTTTCTACTTCTACTTCTACTTCTCCTCCTCTTTCTCTCCTTCTCCTGCTAATTCTAGCCTATATGCCTGATACTCGCTCCCCTTCATGCCATCCCCACCGAGCTCTCTTTTTTCTTCTCCACCTCCTCAAGGAAAACTGCAAGCCCCGCCTACCTCACACCAGCCTGCCGCCTGCACGCTGCTGCCTTTCCACATTGCAACGCTGCGCACTTCTCTCAGCACAGCCAGCACAAGGGTCAGGCAGGCAATGCAAGCCAGCTCTCTCTTCCTTCGCTTTCCACACCAGCCCCAATGCCACAACTTGCATTCATGCGGCGCCTTCAGGCTAGGAGAGAGAACATCCTGCCGACACACTGGCTTGCGGCCACACGGGCCAGCTGGCGTGCCCATCAAAGTGCAGCACGCCAAGGCACACAACCGTGCTGCGTTGCAAAGGCCCGGCAAAGCTGCAGCAGCTGAATGGCCCGACCAAGCCGCCTGCCTGAGTTGAGCCCGCAGGCAAGTGTTGGGAGGAATGGCGAGGACGCAGAGGGCAGCAAAAGGTTGGCCTGCCTCTGGTGTGGAGAGTGCTTGGCGTGAGCAGTCACTGCTGGCCGCAAAAGCCTACTGCACCTGGTATTCCCAGGCGGTCTCCCATCCAAGTACTAACCAGGCCTGAGTCTGCTTAGCTTCCGAGATCAGACGAGATCGGGCGTTTTCAGACTAGTATGGCCGTAGGCATCTGCAGCACCGTCTTCTCGCCTATTCAAGCTGGCCACCCTAGCACCCTCGCCACTTCTTCTTTCCGGTTGTTTTCAATTTTTTCTCTCTCTTTTTCTACTTCTACTTCTACTTCTCCTCCTCTTTCTCTCCTTCTCCTGCTAATTCTAGCCTATATGCCTGATACTCGCTCCCCTTCATGCCGTCCCCACCTAGCTCTCTTTTTTCTTCTCCACCTCCCCAAGGAAAACTGCAAGCCCCGCCCACCTCACACCAGCCTGCCGCCTGCACGCTGCTGCCTTTCCACATTGCAACGCTGCGCACTTCTCTCAGCACAGCCAGCACAAGGGTCAGGCAGGCAATGCAAGCCAGCTCTCTCTTCCTTCGCTTTCCACACCAGCCCCAATGCCACAACTTGCATTCATGCGGCGCCTTCAGGCTAGGAGAGAGAACATCCTGCCGACACACTGGCTTGCGGCCACACGGGCCAGCTGGCGTGCCCATCAAAGTGCAGCACGCCAAGGCACACAACCGTGCTGCGTTGCAAAGGCCCGGCAAAGCTGCAGCAGCTGAATGGCCCGACCAAGCCGCCTGCCTGAGTTGAGCCCGCAGGCAAGTGTTGGGAGGAATGGCGAGGACGCAGAGAGCAGCAAAAGGTTGGCCTGCCTCTGGTGTGGAGAGTGCTTGGCGTGAGCAGTCACTGCTGGCCGCAAAAGCCTACTGCACCTGGTATTCCCAGGCGGTCTCCCATCCAAGTACTAACTAGGCCTGAGTCTGCTTAGCTTCCGAGATCAGACGAGATCGGGCGTTTTCAGACTAGTATGGCCGTAGGCATCTGCAGCACCGTCTTCTCGCCTATTCAAGCTGGCCACCCTAGCACCCTCGCCACTTCTTCTTTCCGGTTGTTTTCAATTTTTTCTCTCTCTTTTTCTACTTCTACTTCTACTTCTCCTCCTCTTTCTCTCCTTCTCCTGCTAATTCTAGCCTATATGCCTGATACTCGCTCCCCTTCATGCCGTCCCCACCTAGCTCTCTTTTTTCTTCTCCACCTCCCCAAGGAAAACTGCAAGCGCCGCCCACCTCACACCAGCCTGCCGCCTGCACGCTGCTGCCTTTCCACATTGCAACGCTGCGCACTTCTCTCAGCACAGCCAGCACAAGGGTCAGGCAGGCAATGCAAGCCAGCTCTCTCTTCCTTCGCTTTCCACACCAGCCCCAATGCCACAACTTGCATTCATGCGGCGCCTTCAGGCTAGGAGAGAGAACGTCCTGCCGACACACTGGCTTGCGGCCACACGGGCCAGCTGGCGTGCCCATCAAAGTGCAGCACGCCAAGGCACCCAACCGTGCTGCGTTGCAAAGGCCCGGCAAAGCTGCAGCAGCTGAATGGCCCGACCAAGCCGCCTGCCTGAGTTGAGCCCGCAGGCAAGTGTTGGGAGGAATGGCGAGGACGCAGAGAGCAGCAAAAGGTTGGCCTGCCTCTGGTGTGGAGAGTGCTTGGCGTGAGCAGTCTCTGCTGGCAGCAAAAGCCTACTGCACCTGGTATTCCCAGGCGGTCTCCCATCCAAGTACTAACCAGGCCTGAGTCTGCTTAGCTTCCGAGATCAGACGAGATCAAGCGTTTTCAGACTAGTATGGCCGTAGGCATCTGCAGCACCGTCTTCTCGCCTATTCAAGTTGGCCACCCTAGCACCCTCGCCACTTCTTCTTTCTGGTTGTTTTCAATTTTTTCTCTCTCTTTTTCTACTTCTACTTCTACTTCTCCTCCTCTTTCTCTCCTTCTCCTGCTAATTCTAGCCTATATGCCTGATACTCGCTCCCCTTCATGCCGTCCCCACCTAGCTCTCTTTTTTCTTCTCCACCTCCCCAAGGAAAACTGCAAGCCCCGCCCACCTCACACCAGCCTGCCGCCTGCACGCTGCTGCCTTTCCACATTGCAACGCTGCGCACTTCTCTCAGCACAGCCAGCACAAGGGTCAGGCAGGCAATGCAAGCCAGCTCTCTCTTCCTTCGCTTTCCACACCAGCCCCAATGCCACAACTTGCATTCATGCCGCGCCTTCAGGCTAGGAGAGAGAACATCCTGCCGACACACTGGCTTGCGGCCACACGGGCCAGCTGGCGTGCCCATCAAAGTGCAGCACGCCAAGGCACACAACCGTGCTGCGTTGCAAAGGCCCGGCAAAGCTGCAGCAGCTGAATGGCCCGACCAAGCCGCCTGCCTGAGTTGAGCCCGCAGGCAAGTGTTGGGAGGAATGGCGAGGACGCAGAGAGCAGCAAAAGGTTGGCCTGCCTCTGGTGTGGAGAGTGCTTGGCGTGAGCAGTCTCTGCTGGCCGCAAAAGCCTACTGCACCTGGTATTCCCAGGCGGTCTCCCATCCAAGTACTAACCAGGCCTGAGTCTGCTTAGCTTCCGAGATCAGACGAGATCGGGCGTTTTCAGACTAGTATGGCCGTAGGCATCCGCAGCACCGTCTTCTCGCCTATTCAAGCTGGCCACCCTAGCACCCTCGCCACTTCTTCTTTCCGGTTGTTTTCAATTTTTTCTCTCTCTTTTTCTACTTCTACTTCGACTTCTCCTCCTCTTTCTCTCCTTCTCCTGCTAATTCTAGCCTATATGCCTGATACTCGCTCCCCTTCATGCCATCCCCACCGAGCTCTCTTTTTTCTTCTCCACCTCCTCAAGGAAAACTGCAAGCCCCGCCTACCTCACACCAGCCTGCCGCCTGCACGCTGCTGCCTTTCCACATTGCAACGCTGCGCACTTCTCTCAGCACAGCCAGCACAAGGGTCAGGCAGGCAATGCAAGCCAGCTCTCTCTTCCTTCGCTTTCCACACCAGCCCCAATGCCACAACTTGCATTCATGCGGCGCCTTCAGGCTAGGAGAGAGAACGTCCTGCCGACACACTGGCTTGCGGCCACACGGGCCAGCTGGCGTGCCCATCAAAGTGCAGCACGCCAAGGCACACAACCGTGCTGCGTTGCAAAGGCCCGGCAAAGCTGCAGCAGCTGAATGGCCCGACCAAGCCGCCTGCCTGAGTTGAGCCCGCAGGTAAGTGTTGGGAGGAATGGCGAGGACGCAGAGAGCAGCAAAAGGTTGGCCTGCCTCTGGTGTGGAGAGTGCTTGGCGTGAGCAGTCTCTGCTGGCCGCAAAAGCCTACTGCACCTGGTATTCCCAGGCGGTCTCCCATCCAAGTACTAACCAGGCCTGAGTCTGCTTAGCTTCCGAGATCAGACGAGATCGGGCGTTTTCAGACTAGTATGGCCGTAGGCATCTGCGTCACCGTCTTCTCGCCTATTCAAGCTGGCCACCCTAGCACCCTCGCCACTTCTTCTTTCCGGTTGTTTTCAATTTTTTCTCTCTCTTTTTCTACTTCTACTTCTACTTCTCCTCCTCTTTCTCTCCTTCTCCTGCTAATTCTAGCCTATATGCCTGATACTCGCTCCCCTTCATGCCATCCCCACCGAGCTCTCTTTTTTCTTCTCCACCTCCTCAAGGAAAACTGCAAGCCCCGCCTACCTCACACCAGCCTGCCGCCTGCACGCTGCTGCCTTTCCACATTGCAACGCTGCGCACTTCTCTCAGCACAGCCAGCACAAGGGTCAGGCAGGCAATGCAAGCCAGCTCTCTCTTCCTTCGCTTTCCACACCAGCCCCAATGCCACAACTTGCATTCATGCGGCGCCTTCAGGCTAGGAGAGAGAACATCCTGCCGACACACTGGCTTGCGGCCACACGGGCCAGCTGGCGTGCCCATCAAAGTGCAGCACGCCAAGGCACACAACCGTGCTGCGTTGCAAAGGCCCGGCAAAGCTGCAGCAGCTGAATGGCCCGACCAAGCCGCCTGCCTGAGTTGAGCCCGCAGGCAAGTGTTGGGAGGAATGGCGAGGACGCAGAGGGCAGCAAAAGGTTGGCCTGCCTCTGGTGTGGAGAGTGCTTGGCGTGAGCAGTCACTGCTGGCCGCAAAAGCCTACTGCACCTGGTATTCCCAGGCGGTCTCCCATCCAAGTACTAACCAGGCCTGAGTCTGCTTAGCTTCCGAGATCAGACGAGATCGGGCGTTTTCAGACTAGTATGGCCGTAGGCATCTGCAGCACCGTCTTCTCGCCTATTCAAGCTGGCCACCCTAGCACCCTCGCCACTTCTTCTTTCCGGTTGTTTTCAATTTTTTCTCTCTCTTTTTCTACTTCTACTTCGACTTCTCCTCCTCTTTCTCTCCTTCTCCTGCTAATTCTAGCCTATATGCCTGATACTCGCTCCCCTTCATGCCGTCCCCACCTAGCTCTCTTTTTTCTTCTCCACCTCCCCAAGGAAAACTGCAAGCCCCGCCCACCTCACACCAGCCTGCCGCCTGCACGCTGCTGCCTTTCCACATTGCAACGCTGCGCACTTCTCTCAGCACAGCCAGCACAAGGGTCAGGCAGGCAATGCAAGCCAGCTCTCTCTTCCTTCGCTTTCCACACCAGCCCCAATGCCACAACTTGCATTCATGCGGCGCCTTCAGGCTAGGAGAGAGAACATCCTGCCGACACACTGGCTTGCGGCCACACGGGCCAGCTGGCGTGCCCATCAAAGTGCAGCACGCCAAGGCACACAACCGTGCTGCGTTGCAAAGGCCCGGCAAAGCTGCAGCAGCTGAATGGCCCGACCAAGCCGCCTGCCTGAGTTGAGCCCGCAGGCAAGTGTTGGGAGGAATGGCGAGGACGCAGAGAGCAGCAAAAGGTTGGCCTGCCTCTGGTGTGGAGAGTGCTTGGCGTGAGCAGTCACTGCTGGCCGCAAAAGCCTACTGCACCTGGTATTCCCAGGCGGTCTCCCATCCAAGTACTAACTAGGCCTGAGTCTGCATAGCTTCCGAGATCAGACGAGATCGGGCGTTTTCAGACTAGTATGGCCGTAGGCATCTGCAGCACCGTCTTCTCGCCTATTCAAGCTGGCCACCCTAGCACCCTCGCCACTTCTTCTTTCCGGTTGTTTTCAATTTTTTCTCTCTCTTTTTCTACTTCTACTTCTACTTCTCCTCCTCTTTCTCTCCTTCTCCTGCTAATTCTAGCCTATATGCCTGATACTCGCTCCCCTTCATGCCGTCCCCACCTAGCTCTCTTTTTTCTTCTCCACCTCCCCAAGGAAAACTGCAAGCGCCGCCCACCTCACACCAGCCTGCCGCCTGCACGCTGCTGCCTTTCCACATTGCAACGCTGCGCACTTCTCTCAGCACAGCCAGCACAAGGGTCAGGCAGGCAATGCAAGCCAGCTCTCTCTTCCTTCGCTTTCCACACCAGCCCCAATGCCACAACTTGCATTCATGCGGCGCCTTCAGGCTAGGAGAGAGAACGTCCTGCCGACACACTGGCTTGCGGCCACACGGGCCAGCTGGCGTGCCCATCAAAGTGCAGCACGCCAAGGCACCCAACCGTGCTGCGTTGCAAAGGCCCGGCAAAGCTGCAGCAGCTGAATGGCCCGACCAAGCCGCCTGCCTGAGTTGAGCCCGCAGGTAAGTGTTGGGAGGAATGGCGAGGACGCAGAGAGCAGCAAAAGGTTGGCCTGCCTCTGGTGTGGAGAGTGCTTGGCGTGAGCAGTCTCTGCTGGCCGCAAAAGCCTACTGCACCTGGTATTCCCAGGCGGTCTCCCATCCAAGTACTAACCAGGCCTGAGTCTGCTTAGCTTCCGAAATCAGACGAGATCGGGCGTTTTCAGACTAGTATGGCCATAGGCATCTGCATCACCGTCTTCTCGCCTATTCAAGCTGGCCACCCTAGCACCCTCGCCACTTCTTCTTTCCGGTTGTTTTCAATTTTTTCTCTCTCTTTTTCTACTTCTACTTCTACTTCTCCTCCTCTTTCTCTCCTTCTCCTGCTAATTCTAGCCTATATGCCTGATACTCGCTCCCCTTCATGCCATCCCCACCGAGCTCTCTTTTTTCTTCTCCACCTCCTCAAGGAAAACTGCAAGCCCCGCCTACCTCACACCAGCCTGCCGCCTGCACGCTGCTGCCTTTCCACATTGCAACGCTGCGCACTTCTCTCAGCACAGCCAGCACAAGGGTCAGGCAGGCAATGCAAGCCAGCTCTCTCTTCCTTCGCTTTCCACACCAGCCCCAATGCCACAACTTGCATTCATGCGGCGCCTTCAGGCTAGGAGAGAGAACATCCTGCCGACACACTGGCTTGCGGCCACACGGGCCAGCTGGCGTGCCCATCAAAGTGCAGCACGCCAAGGCACACAACCGTGCTGCGTTGCAAAGGCCCGGCAAAGCTGCAGCAGCTGAATGGCCCGACCAAGCCGCCTGCCTGAGTTGAGCCCGCAGGCAAGTGTTGGGAGGAATGGCGAGGACGCAGAGGGCAGCAAAAGGTTGGCCTGCCTCTGGTGTGGAGAGTGCTTGGCGTGAGCAGTCACTGCTGGCCGCAAAAGCCTACTGCACCTGGTATTCCCAGGCGGTCTCCCATCCAAGTACTAACCAGGCCTGAGTCTGCTTAGCTTCCGAGATCAGACGAGATCGGGCGTTTTCAGACTAGTATGGCCGTAGGCATCTGCAGCACCGTCTTCTCGCCTATTCAAGCTGGCCACCCTAGCACCCTCGCCACTTCTTCTTTCCGGTTGTTTTCAATTTTTTCTCTCTCTTTTTCTACTTCTACTTCGACTTCTCCTCCTCTTTCTCTCCTTCTCCTGCTAATTCTAGCCTATATGCCTGATACTCGCTCCCCTTCATGCCGTCCCCACCTAGCTCTCTTTTTTCTTCTCCACCTCCCCAAGGAAAACTGCAAGCCCCGCCCACCTCACACCAGCCTGCCGCCTGCACGCTGCTGCCTTTCCACATTGCAACGCTGCGCACTTCTCTCAGCACAGCCAGCACAAGGGTCAGGCAGGCAATGCAAGCCAGCTCTCTCTTCCTTCGCTTTCCACACCAGCCCCAATGCCACAACTTGCATTCATGCGGCGCCTTCAGGCTAGGAGAGAGAACATCCTGCCGACACACTGGCTTGCGGCCACACGGGCCAGCTGGCGTGCCCATCAAAGTGCAGCACGCCAAGGCACACAACCGTGCTGCGTTGCAAAGGCCCGGCAAAGCTGCAGCAGCTGAATGGCCCGACCAAGCCGCCTGCCTGAGTTGAGCCCGCAGGCAAGTGTTGGGAGGAATGGCGAGGACGCAGAGAGCAGCAAAAGGTTGGCCTGCCTCTGGTGTGGAGAGTGCTTGGCGTGAGCAGTCACTGCTGGCCGCAAAAGCCTACTGCACCTGGTATTCCCAGGCGGTCTCCCATCCAAGTACTAACTAGGCCTGAGTCTGCTTAGCTTCCGAGATCAGACGAGATCGGGCGTTTTCAGACTAGTATGGCCGTAGGCATCTGCAGCACCGTCTTCTCGCCTATTCAAGCTGGCCACCCTAGCACCCTCGCCACTTCTTCTTTCCGGTTGTTTTCAATTTTTTCTCTCTCTTTTTCTACTTCTACTTCTACTTCTCCTCCTCTTTCTCTCCTTCTCCTGCTAATTCTAGCCTATATGCCTGATACTCGCTCCCCTTCATGCCGTCCCCACCTAGCTCTCTTTTTTCTTCTCCACCTCCCCAAGGAAAACTGCAAGCGCCGCCCACCTCACACCAGCCTGCCGCCTGCACGCTGCTGCCTTTCCACATTGCAACGCTGCGCACTTCTCTCAGCACAGCCAGCACAAGGGTCAGGCAGGCAATGCAAGCCAGCTCTCTCTTCCTTCGCTTTCCACACCAGCCCCAATGCCACAACTTGCATTCATGCGGCGCCTTCAGGCTAGGAGAGAGAACGTCCTGCCGACACACTGGCTTGCGGCCACACGGGCCAGCTGGCGTGCCCATCAAAGTGCAGCACGCCAAGGCACCCAACCGTGCTGCGTTGCAAAGGCCCGGCAAAGCTGCAGCAGCTGAATGGCCCGACCAAGCCGCCTGCCTGAGTTGAGCCCGCAGGCAAGTGTTGGGAGGAATGGCGAGGACGCAGAGAGCAGCAAAAGGTTGGCCTGCCTCTGGTGTGGAGAGTGCTTGGCGTGAGCAGTCTCTGCTGGCCGCAAAAGCCTACTGCACCTGGTATTCCCAGGCGGTCTCCCATCCAAGTACTAACCAGGCCTGAGTCTGCTTAGCTTCCGAGATCAGACGAGATCAAGCGTTTTCAGACTAGTATGGCCGTAGGCATCTGCAGCACCGTCTTCTCGCCTATTCAAGTTGGCCACCCTAGCACCCTCGCCACTTCTTCTTTCTGGTTGTTTTCAATTTTTTCTCTCTCTTTTTCTACTTCTACTTCTACTTCTCCTCCTCTTTCTCTCCTTCTCCTGCTAATTCTAGCCTATATGCCTGATACTCGCTCCCCTTCATGCCGTCCCCACCTAGCTCTCTTTTTTCTTCTCCACCTCCCCAAGGAAAACTGCAAGCCCCGCCCACCTCACACCAGCCTGCCGCCTGCACGCTGCTGCCTTTCCACATTGCAACGCTGCGCACTTCTCTCAGCACAGCCAGCACAAGGGTCAGGCAGGCAATGCAAGCCAGCTCTCTCTTCCTTCGCTTTCCACACCAGCCCCAATGCCACAACTTGCATTCATGCCGCGCCTTCAGGCTAGGAGAGAGAACATCCTGCCGACACACTGGCTTGCGGCCACACGGGCCAGCTGGCGTGCCCATCAAAGTGCAGCACGCCAAGGCACACAACCGTGCTGCGTTGCAAAGGCCCGGCAAAGCTGCAGCAGCTGAATGGCCCGACCAAGCCGCCTGCCTGAGTTGAGCCCGCAGGCAAGTGTTGGGAGGAATGGCGAGGACGCAGAGAGCAGCAAAAGGTTGGCCTGCCTCTGGTGTGGAGAGTGCTTGGCGTGAGCAGTCTCTGCTGGCCGCAAAAGCCTACTGCACCTGGTATTCCCAGGCGGTCTCCCATCCAAGTACTAACCAGGCCTGAGTCTGCTGAGCTTCCGAGATCAGACGAGATCGGGCGTTTTCAGACTAGTATGGCCGTAGGCATCCGCAGCACCGTCTTCTCGCCTATTCAAGCTGGCCACCCTAGCACCCTCGCCACTTCTTCTTTCCGGTTGTTTTCAATTTTTTCTCTCTCTTTTTCTACTTCTACTTCGACTTCTCCTCCTCTTTCTCTCCTTCTCCTGCTAATTCTAGCCTATATGCCTGATACTCGCTCCCCTTCATGCCATCCCCACCGAGCTCTCTTTTTTCTTCTCCACCTCCTCAAGGAAAACTGCAAGCCCCGCCTACCTCACACCAGCCTGCCGCCTGCACGCTGCTGCCTTTCCACATTGCAACGCTGCGCACTTCTCTCAGCACAGCCAGCACAAGGGTCAGGCAGGCAATGCAAGCCAGCTCTCTCTTCCTTCGCTTTCCACACCAGCCCCAATGCCACAACTTGCATTCATGCGGCGCCTTCAGGCTAGGAGAGAGAACGTCCTGCCGACACACTGGCTTGCGGCCACACGGGCCAGCTGGCGTGCCCATCAAAGTGCAGCACGCCAAGGCACACAACCGTGCTGCGTTGCAAAGGCCCGGCAAAGCTGCAGCAGCTGAATGGCCCGACCAAGCCGCCTGCCTGAGTTGAGCCCGCA
>NC_092710.1:304345967-304348467 GCF_047496885.1 Scyliorhinus torazame
CTACTTCTCCTCCTCTTTCTCTCCTTCTCCTGCTAATTCTAGCCTATATGCCTGATACTCGCTCCCCTTCATGCCGTCCCCACCTCGCTCTCTTTTTTCTTCTCCACCTCCCCAAGGAAAACTGCAAGCCCCGCCCACCTCACACCAGCCTGCCGCCTGCACGCTGCTGCCTTTCCACATTGCAACGCTGCGCACTTCTCTCAGCACAGCCAGCACAAGGGTCAGGCAGGCAATGCAAGCCAGCTCTCTCTTCCTTCGCTTTCCACACCAGCCCCAATGCCACAACTTGCATTCATGCGGCGCCTTCAGGCTAGGAGAACGTCCTGCCGACACACTGGCTTGCGGCCACACGGGCCAGCTGGCGGGCCCATCAAAGTGCAGCACGCCAAGGCACCCAACCGTGCTGCGTTGCAAAGGCCCGGCAAAGCTGCAGCAGCTGAATGGCCCGACCAAGCCGCCTGCCTGAGTTGAGCCCGCAGGCAAGTGTTGGGAGGAATGGCGAGGACGCAGAGAGCAGCAAAAGGTTGGCCTGCCTCTGGTGTGGAGAGTGCTTGGCGTGAGCAGTCACTGCTGGCCGCAAAAGCCTACTGCACCTGGTATTCCCAGGCGGTCTCCCATCCAAGTACTAACCAGGCCTGAGTCTGCTTAGCTTCCGAGATCAGACGAGATCAAGCGTTTTCAGACTAGTATGGCCGTAGGCATCTGCAGCACCGTCTTCTCGCCTATTCAAGTTGGCCACCCTAGCACCCTCGCCACTTCTTCTTTCCGGTTGTTTTCAATTTTTTCTCTCTCTTTTTCTACTTCTACTTCTACTTCTCCTCCTCTTTCTCTCCTTCTCCTGCTAATTCTAGCCTATATGCCTGATACTCGCTCCCCTTCATGCCGTCCCCACCTAGCTCTCTTTTTTCTTCTCCACCTCCCCAAGGAAAACTGCAAGCCCCGCCCACCTCACACCAGCCTGCCGCCTGCACGCTGCTGCCTTTCCACATTGCAACGCTGCGCACTTCTCTCAGCACAGCCAGCACAAGGGTCAGGCAGGCAATGCAAGCCAGCTCTCTCTTCCTTCGCTTTCCACACCAGCCCCAATGCCACAACTTGCATTCATGCGGCGCCTTCAGGCTAGGAGAGAGAACGTCCTGCCGACACACTGGCTTGCGGCCACACGGGCCAGCTGGCGTGCCCATCAAAGTGCAGCACGCCAAGGCACACAACCGTGCTGCGTTGCAAAGGCCCGGCAAAGCTGCAGCAGTTGAATGGCCCGACCAAGCCGCCTGCCTGAGTTGAGCCCGCAGGCAAGTGTTGGGAGGAATGGCGAGGACGCAGAGAGCAGCAAAAGGTTGGCCTGCCTCTGGTGTGGAGAGTGCTTGGCGTGAGCAGTCTCTGCTGGCCGCAAAAGCCTACTGCACCTGGTATTCCCAGGCGGTCTCCCATCCAAGTACTAACCAGGCCTGAGTCTGCTTAGCTTCCGAGATCAGACGAGATCGGGCGTTTTCAGACTAGTATGGCCGTAGGCATCTGCAGCACCGTCTTCTCGCCTATTCAAGCTGGCCACCCTAGCACCCTCGCCACTTCTTCTTTCCGGTTGTTTTCAATTTTTTCTCTGTCTTTTTCTACTTCTACTTCTACTTCTCCTCCTCTTTCTCTCCTTCTCCTGCTAATTCTAGCCTATATGCCTGATACTCGCTCCCCTTCATGCCATCCCCACCGAGCTCTCTTTTTTCTTCTCCACCTCCTCAAGGAAAACTGCAAGCCCCGCCTACCTCACACCAGCCTGCCGCCTGCACGCTGCTGCCTTTCCACATTGCAACGCTGCGCACTTCTCTCAGCACAGCCAGCACAAGGGTCAGGCAGGCAATGCAAGCCAGCTCTCTCTTCCTTCGCTTTCCACACCAGCCCCAATGCCACAACTTGCATTCATGCGGCGCCTTCAGGCTAGGAGAGAGAACATCCTGCCGACACACTGGCTTGCGGCCACACGGGCCAGCTGGCGTGCCCATCAAAGTGCAGCACGCCAAGGCACACAACCGTGCTGCGTTGCAAAGGCCCGGCAAAGCTGCAGCAGCTGAATGGCCCGACCAAGCCGCCTGCCTGAGTTGAGCCCGCAGGCAAGTGTTGGGAGGAATGGCGAGGACGCAGAGAGCAGCAAAAGGTTGGCCTGCCTCTGGTGTGGAGAGTGCTTGGCGTGAGCAGTCACTGCTGGCCGCAAAAGCCTACTGCACCTGGTATTCCCAGGCGGTCTCCCATCCAAGTACTAACCAGGCCTGAGTCTGCTTAGCTTCCGAGATCAGACGAGATCGGGCGTTTTCAGACTAGTATGGCCGTAGGCATCTGCAGCACCGTCTTCTCGCCTATTCAAGCTGGCCACCCTAGCACCCTCGCCACTTCTTCTTTCCGGTTGTTTTCAATTTTTTCTCTCTCTTTTTCTACTTCTACTTCTACTTCTCCTCCTCTTTCTCTCCTTCTCCTGCTAATTCTAGCCTATATGCCTGATACTCGCTCC
>NC_092710.1:304350967-304355967 GCF_047496885.1 Scyliorhinus torazame
CCGCCCACCTCACACCAGCCTGCCGCCTGCACGCTGCTGCCTTTCCACATTGCAACGCTGCGCACTTCTCTCAGCACAGCCAGCACAAGGGTCAGGCAGGCAATGCAAGCCAGCTCTCTCTTCCTTCGCTTTCCACACCAGCCCCAATGCCACAACTTGCATTCATGCGGCGCCTTCAGGCTAGGAGAGAGAACGTCCTGCCGACACACTGGCTTGCGGCCACACGGGCCAGCTGGCGTGCCCATCAAAGTGCAGCACGCCAAGGCACCCAACCGTGCTGCGTTGCAAAGGCCCGGCAAAGCTGCAGCAGCTGAATGGCCCGACCAAGCCGCCTGCCTGAGTTGAGCCCGCAGGCAAGTGTTGGGAGGAATGGCGAGGACGCAGAGAGCAGCAAAAGGTTGGCCTGCCTCTGGTGTGGAGAGTGCTTGGCGTGAGCAGTCTCTGCTGGCCGCAAAAGCCTACTGCACCTGGTATTCCCAGGCGGTCTCCCATCCAAGTACTAACCAGGCCTGAGTCTGCTTAGCTTCCGAGATCAGACGAGATCGGGCGTTTTCAGACTAGTATGGCCGTAGGCATCTGCAGCACCGTCTTCTCGCCTATTCAAGCTGGCCACCCTAGCACCCTCGCCACTTCTTCTTTCCGGTTGTTTTCAATTTTTTCTCTCTCTTTTTCTACTTCTACTTCTACTTCTCCTCCTCTTTCTCTCCTTCTCCTGCTAATTCTAGCCTATATGCCTGATACTCGCTCCCCTTCATGCCATCCCCACCGAGCTCTCTTTTTTCTTCTCCACCTCCTCAAGGAAAACTGCAAGCCCCGCCTACCTCACACCAGCCTGCCGCCTGCACGCTGCTGCCTTTCCACATTGCAACGCTGCGCACTTCTCTCAGCACAGCCAGCACAAGGGTCAGGCAGGCAATGCAAGCCAGCTCTCTCTTCCTTCGCTTTCCACACCAGCCCCAATGCCACAACTTGCATTCATGCGGCGCCTTCAGGCTAGGAGAGAGAACATCCTGCCGACACACTGGCTTGCGGCCACACGGGCCAGCTGGCGTGCCCATCAAAGTGCAGCACGCCAAGGCACACAACCGTGCTGCGTTGCAAAGGCCCGGCAAAGCTGCAGCAGCTGAATGGCCCGACCAAGCCGCCTGCCTGAGTTGAGCCCGCAGGCAAGTGTTGGGAGGAATGGCGAGGACGCAGAGAGCAGCAAAAGGTTGGCCTGCCTCTGGTGTGGAGAGTGCTTGGCGTGAGCAGTCACTGCTGGCCGCAAAAGCCTACTGCACCTGGTATTCCCAGGCGGTCTCCCATCCAAGTACTAACCAGGCCTGAGTCTGCTTAGCTTCCGAGATCAGACGAGATCGGGCGTTTTCAGACTAGTATGGCCGTAGGCATCTGCAGCACCGTCTTCTCGCCTATTCAAGCTGGCCACCCTAGCACCCTCGCCACTTCTTCTTTCCGGTTGTTTTCAATTTTTTCTCTCTCTTTTTCTACTTCTACTTCTACTTCACCTCCTCTTTCTCTCCTTCTCCTGCTAATTCTAGCCTATATGCCTGATACTCGCTCCCCTTCATGCCGTCCCCACCTAGCTCTCTTTTTTCTTCTCCACCTCCCCAAGGAAAACTGCAAGCCCCGCCCACCTCACACCAGCCTGCCGCCTGCACGCTGCTGCCTTTCCACATTGCAACGCTGCGCACTTCTCTCAGCACAGCCAGCACAAGGGTCAGGCAGGCAATGCAAGCCAGCTCTCTCTTCCTTCGCTTTCCACACCAGCCCCAATGCCACAACTTGCATTCATGCGGCGCCTTCAGGCTAGGAGAGAGAACGTCCTGCCGACACACTGGCTTGCGGCCACACGGGCCAGCTGGCGTGCCCATCAAAGTGCAGCACGCCAAGGCACACAACCGTGCTGCGTTGCAAAGGCCCGGCAAAGCTGCAGCAGCTGAATGGCCCGACCAAGCCGCCTGCCTGAGTTGAGCCCGCAGGCAAGTGTTGGGAGGAATGGCGAGGACGCAGAGAGCAGCAAAAGGTTGGCCTGCCTCTGGTGTGGAGAGTGCTTGGCGTGAGCAGTCACTGCTGGCCGCAAAAGCCTACTGCACCTGGTATTCCCAGGCGGTCTCCCATCCAAGTACTAACCAGGCCTGAGTCTGCTTAGCTTCCGAGATCAGACGAGATCGGGCGTTTTCAGACTAGTATGGCCGTAGGCATCTGCAACACCGTCTTCTCGCCTATTCAAGCTGGCCACCCTAGCACCCTCGCCACTTCTTCTTTCCGGTTGTTTTCAATTTTTTCTCTCTCTTTTTCTACTTCTACTTCTACTTCTCCTCCTCTTTCTCTCCTTCTCCTGCTAATTCTAGCCTATATGCCTGATACTCGCTCCCCTTCATGCCGTCCCCACCTAGCTCTCTTTTTTCATCTCCACCTCCCCAAGGAAAACTGCAAGCCCCGCCCACCTCACACCAGCCTGCCGCCTGCACGCTGCTGCCTTTCCACATTGCAACGCTGCGCACTTCTCTCAGCACAGCCAGCACAAGGGTCAGGCAGGCAATGCAAGCCAGCTCTCTCTTCCTTCGCTTTCCACACCAGCCCCAATGCCACAACTTGCATTCATGCGGCGCCTTCAGGCTAGGAGAACGTCCTGCCGACACACTGGCTTGCGGCCACACGGGCCAGCTGGCGGGCCCATCAAAGTGCAGCACGCCAAGGCACCCAACCGTGCTGCGTTGCAAAGGCCCGGCAAAGCTGCAGCAGCTGAATGGCCCGACCAAGCCGCCTGCCTGAGTTGAGCCCGCAGGCAAGTGTTGGGAGGAATGGCGAGGACGCAGAGAGCAGCAAAAGGTTGGCCTGCCTCTGGTGTGGAGAGTGCTTGGCGTGAGCAGTCACTGCTGGCCGCAAAAGCCTACTGCACCTGGTATTCCCAGGCGGTCTCCCATCCAAGTACTAACCAGGCCTGAGTCTGCTTAGCTTCCGAGATCAGACGAGATCAAGCGTTTTCAGACTAGTATGGCCGTAGGCATCTGCAGCACCGTCTTCTCGCCTATTCAAGTTGGCCACCCTAGCACCCTCGCCACTTCTTCTTTCCGGTTGTTTTCAATTTTTTCTCTCTCTTTTTCTACTTCTACTTCTACTTCTCCTCCTCTTTCTCTCCTTCTCCTGCTAATTCTAGCCTATATGCCTGATACTCGCTCCCCTTCATGCCGTCCCCACCTTGCTCTCTTTTTTCTTCTCCACCTCCCCAAGGAAAACTGCAAGCCCCGCCCACCTCACACCAGCCTGCCGCCTGCACGCTGCTGCCTTTCCACATTGCAACGCTGCGCACTTCTCTCAGCACAGCCAGCACAAGGGTCAGGCAGGCAATGCAAGCCAGCTCTCTCTTCCTTCGCTTTCCACACCAGCCCCAATGCCACAACTTGCATTCATGCGGCGCCTTCAGGCTAGGAGAGAGAACGTCCTGCCGACACACTGGCTTGCGGCCACACGGGCCAGCTGGCGTGCCCATCAAAGTGCAGCACGCCAAGGCACACAACCGTGCTGCGTTGCAAAGGCCCGGCAAAGCTGCAGCAGCTGAATGGCCCGACCAAGCCGCCTGCCTGAGTTGAGCCCGCAGGCAAGTGTTGGGAGGAATGGCGAGGACGCAGAGAGCAGCAAAAGGTTGGCCTGCCTCTGGTGTGGAGAGTGCTTGGCGTGAGCAGTCACTGCTGGCCGCAAAAGCCTACTGCACCTGGTATTCCCAGGCGGTCTCCCATCCAAGTACTAACCAGGCCTGAGTCTGCTTAGCTTCCGAGATCAGACGAGATCGGGCGTTTTCAGACTAGTATGGCCGTAGGCATCTGCAGCACCGTCTTCTCGCCTATTCAAGCTGGCCACCCTAGCACCCTCGCCACTTCTTCTTTCCGGTTGTTTTCAATTTTTTCTCTCTCTTTTTCTACTTCTACTTCTACTTCTCCTCCTCTTTCTCTCCTTCTCCTGCTAATTCTAGCCTATATGCCTGATACTCGCTCCCCTTCATGCCGTCCCCACCTAGCTCTCTTTTTTCTTCTCCACCTCCCCAAGGAAAACTGCAAGCCCCGCCCACCTCACACCAGCCTGCCGCCTGCACGCTGCTGCCTTTCCACATTGCAACGCTGCGCACTTCTCTCAGCACAGCCAGCACAAGGGTCAGGCAGGCAATGCAAGCCAGCTCTCTCTTCCTTCGCTTTCCACACCAGCCCCAATGCCACAACTTGCATTCATGCGGCGCCTTCAGGCTAGGAGAGAGAACGTCCTGCCGACACACTGGCTTGCGGCCACACGGGCCAGCTGGCGTGCCCATCAAAGTGCAGCACGCCAAGGCACACAACCGTGCTGCGTTGCAAAGGCCCGGCAAAGCTGCAGCAGCTGAATGGCCCGACCAAGCCGCCTGCCTGAGTTGAGCCCGCAGGCAAGTGTTGGGAGGAATGGCGAGGACGCAGAGAGCAGCAAAAGGTTGGCCTGCCTCTGGTGTGGAGAGTGCTTGGCGTGAGCAGTCTCTGCTGGCCGCAAAAGCCTACTGCACCTGGTATTCCCAGGCGGTCTCCCATCCAAGTACTAACCAGGCCTGAGTCTGCTTAGCTTCCGAGATCAGGCGTTTTCAGACTAGTATGGCCGTAGGCATCTGCAGCACAGTCTTCTCGCCTATTCAAGCTGGCCACCCTAGCACCCTCGCCACTTCTTCTTTCCGGTTGTTTTCAATTTTTTCTCTCTCTTTTTCTACTTCTACTTCTACTTCTCCTCCTCTTTCTCTCCTTCTCCTGCTAATTCTAGCCTATATGCCTGATACTCGCTCCCCTTCATGCCATCCCCACCGAGCTCTCTTTTTTCTTCTCCACCTCCTCAAGGAAAACTGCAAGCCCCGCCTACCTCACACCAGCCTGCCGCCTGCACGCTGCTGCCTTTCCACATTGCAACGCTGCGCACTTCTCTCAGCACAGCCAGCACAAGGGTCAGGCAGGCAATGCAAGCCAGCTCTCTCTTCCTTCGCTTTCCAC
>NC_092710.1:304360967-304363467 GCF_047496885.1 Scyliorhinus torazame
AGGCACACAACCGTGCTGCGTTGCAAAGGCCCGGCAAAGCTGCAGCAGCTGAATGGCCCGACCAAGCCGCCTGCCTGAGTTGAGCCCGCAGGCAAGTGTTGGGAGGAATGGCGAGGACGCAGAGAGCAGCAAAAGGTTGGCCTGCCTCTGGTGTGGAGAGTGCTTGGCGTGAGCAGTCACTGCTGGCCGCAAAAGCCTACTGCACCTGGTATTCCCAGGCGGTCTCCCATCCAAGTACTAACCAGGCCTGAGTCTGCTTAGCTTCCGAGATCAGACGAGATCGGGCGTTTTCAGACTAGTATGGCCGTAGGCATCTGCAACACCGTCTTCTCGCCTATTCAAGCTGGCCACCCTAGCACCCTCGCCACTTCTTCTTTCCGGTTGTTTTCAATTTTTTCTCTCTCTTTTTCTACTTCTACTTCTACTTCTCCTCCTCTTTCTCTCCTTCTCCTGCTAATTCTAGCCTATATGCCTGATACTCGCTCCCCTTCATGCCGTCCCCACCTAGCTCTCTTTTTTCATCTCCACCTCCCCAAGGAAAACTGCAAGCCCCGCCCACCTCACACCAGCCTGCCGCCTGCACGCTGCTGCCTTTCCACATTGCAACGCTGCGCACTTCTCTCAGCACAGCCAGCACAAGGGTCAGGCAGGCAATGCAAGCCAGCTCTCTCTTCCTTCGCTTTCCACACCAGCCCCAATGCCACAACTTGCATTCATGCGGCGCCTTCAGGCTAGGAGAACGTCCTGCCGACACACTGGCTTGCGGCCACACGGGCCAGCTGGCGGGCCCATCAAAGTGCAGCACGCCAAGGCACCCAACCGTGCTGCGTTGCAAAGGCCCGGCAAAGCTGCAGCAGCTGAATGGCCCGACCAAGCCGCCTGCCTGAGTTGAGCCCGCAGGCAAGTGTTGGGAGGAATGGCGAGGACGCAGAGAGCAGCAAAAGGTTGGCTTGCCTCTGGTGTGGAGAGTGCTTGGCGTGAGCAGTCACTGCTGGCCGCAAAAGCCTACTGCACCTGGTATTCCCAGGCGGTCTCCCATCCAAGTACTAACCAGGCCTGAGTCTGCTTAGCTTCCGAGATCAGACGAGATCAAGCGTTTTCAGACTAGTATGGCCGTAGGCATCTGCAGCACCGTCTTCTCGCCTATTCAAGTTGGCCACCCTAGCACCCTCGCCACTTCTTCTTTCCGGTTGTTTTCAATTTTTTCTCTCTCTTTTTCTACTTCTACTTCTACTTCTCCTCCTCTTTCTCTCCTTCTCCTGCTAATTCTAGCCTATATGCCTGATACTCGCTCCCCTTCATGCCGTCCCCACCTTGCTCTCTTTTTTCTTCTCCACCTCCCCAAGGAAAACTGCAAGCCCCGCCCACCTCACACCAGCCTGCCGCCTGCACGCTGCTGCCTTTCCACATTGCAACGCTGCGCACTTCTCTCAGCACAGCCAGCACAAGGGTCAGGCAGGCAATGCAAGCCAGCTCTCTCTTCCTTCGCTTTCCACACCAGCCCCAATGCCACAACTTGCATTCATGCGGCGCCTTCAGGCTAGGAGAGAGAACGTCCTGCCGACACACTGGCTTGCGGCCACACGGGCCAGCTGGCGTGCCCATCAAAGTGCAGCACGCCAAGGCACACAACCGTGCTGCGTTGCAAAGGCCCGGCAAAGCTGCAGCAGCTGAATGGCCCGACCAAGCCGCCTGCCTGAGTTGAGCCCGCAGGCAAGTGTTGGGAGGAATGGCGAGGACGCAGAGAGCAGCAAAAGGTTGGCCTGCCTCTGGTGTGGAGAGTGCTTGGCGTGAGCAGTCACTGCTGGCCGCAAAAGCCTACTGCACCTGGTATTCCCAGGCGGTCTCCCATCCAAGTACTAACCAGGCCTGAGTCTGCTTAGCTTCCGAGATCAGACGAGATCGGGCGTTTTCAGACTAGTATGGCCGTAGGCATCTGCAGCACCGTCTTCTCGCCTATTCAAGCTGGCCACCCTAGCACCCTCGCCACTTCTTCTTTCCGGTTGTTTTCAATTTTTTCTCTCTCTTTTTCTACTTCTACTTCTACTTCTCCTCCTCTTTCTCTCCTTCTCCTGCTAATTCTAGCCTATATGCCTGATACTCGCTCCCCTTCATGCCGTCCCCACCTAGCTCTCTTTTTTCTTCTCCACCTCCCCAAGGAAAACTGCAAGCCCCGCCCACCTCACACCAGCCTGCCGCCTGCACGCTGCTGCCTTTCCACATTGCAACGCTGCGCACTTCTCTCAGCACAGCCAGCACAAGGGTCAGGCAGGCAATGCAAGCCAGCTCTCTCTTCCTTCGCTTTCCACACCAGCCCCAATGCCACAACTTGCATTCATGCGGCGCCTTCAGGCTAGGAGAGAGAACGTCCTGCCGACACACTGGCTTGCGGCCACACGGGCCAGCTGGCGTGCCCATCAAAGTGCAGCACGCCAAGGCACACAACCGTGCTGCGTTGCAAAGGCCCGGCAAAGCTGCAGCAGCTGAATGGCCCGACCAA
>NC_092710.1:304373467-304383467 GCF_047496885.1 Scyliorhinus torazame
GGCCACCCTAGCACCCTCGCCACTTCTTCTTTCCGGTTGTTTTCAATTTTTTCTCTCTCTTTTTCTACTTCTACTTCTACTTCTCCTCCTCTTTCTCTCCTTCTCCTGCTAATTCTAGCCTATATGCCTGATACTCGCTCCCCTTCATGCCATCCCCACCGAGCTCTCTTTTTTCTTCTCCACCTCCTCAAGGAAAACTGCAAGCCCCGCCTACCTCACACCAGCCTGCCGCCTGCACGCTGCTGCCTTTCCACATTGCAACGCTGCGCACTTCTCTCAGCACAGCCAGCACAAGGGTCAGGCAGGCAATGCAAGCCAGCTCTCTCTTCCTTCGCTTTCCACACCAGCCCCAATGCCACAACTTGCATTCATGCGGCGCCTTCAGGCTAGGAGAGAGAACATCCTGCCGACACACTGGCTTGCGGCCACACGGGCCAGCTGGCGTGCCCATCAAAGTGCAGCACGCCAAGGCACACAACCGTGCTGCGTTGCAAAGGCCCGGCAAAGCTGCAGCAGCTGAATGGCCCGACCAAGCCGCCTGCCTGAGTTGAGCCCGCAGGCAAGTGTTGGGAGGAATGGCGAGGACGCAGAGAGCAGCAAAAGGTTGGCCTGCCTCTGGTGTGGAGAGTGCTTGGCGTGAGCAGTCACTGCTGGCCGCAAAAGCCTACTGCACCTGGTATTCCCAGGCGGTCTCCCATCCAAGTACTAACCAGGCCTGAGTCTGCTTAGCTTCCGAGATCAGACGAGATCAAGCGTTTTCAGACTAGTATGGCCGTAGGCATCTGCAGCACCGTCTTCTCGCCTATTCAAGTTGGCCACCCTAGCACCCTCGCCACTTCTTCTTTCCGGTTGTTTTCAATTTTTTCTCTCTCTTTTTCTACTTCTACTTCTACTTCTCCTCCTCTTTCTCTCCTTCTCCTGCTAATTCTAGCCTATATGCCTGATACTCGCTCCCCTTCATGCCGTCCCCACCTTGCTCTCTTTTTTCTTCTCCACCTCCCCAAGGAAAACTGCAAGCCCCGCCCACCTCACACCAGCCTGCCGCCTGCACGCTGCTGCCTTTCCACATTGCAACGCTGCGCACTTCTCTCAGCACAGCCAGCACAAGGGTCAGGCAGGCAATGCAAGCCAGCTCTCTCTTCCTTCGCTTTCCACACCAGCCCCAATGCCACAACTTGCATTCATGCGGCGCCTTCAGGCTAGGAGAGAGAACGTCCTGCCGACACACTGGCTTGCGGCCACACGGGCCAGCTGGCGTGCCCATCAAAGTGCAGCACGCCAAGGCACACAACCGTGCTGCGTTGCAAAGGCCCGGCAAAGCTGCAGCAGCTGAATGGCCCGACCAAGCCGCCTGCCTGAGTTGAGCCCGCAGGCAAGTGTTGGGAGGAATGGCGAGGACGCAGAGAGCAGCAAAAGGTTGGCCTGCCTCTGGTGTGGAGAGTGCTTGGCGTGAGCAGTCACTGCTGGCCGCAATAGCCTACTGCACCTGGTATTCCCAGGCGGTCTCCCATCCAAGTACTAACCAGGCCTGAGTCTGCTTAGCTTCCGAGATCAGACGAGATCGGGCGTTTTCAGACTAGTATGGCCGTAGGCATCTGCAGCACCGTCTTCTCGCCTATTCAAGCTGGCCACCCTAGCACCCTCGCCACTTCTTCTTTCCGGTTGTTTTCAATTTTTTCTCTCTCTTTTTCTACTTCTACTTCTACTTCTCCTCCTCTTTCTCTCCTTCTCCTGCTAATTCTAGCCTATATGCCTGATACTCGCTCCCCTTCATGCCGTCCCCACCTAGCTCTCTTTTTTCTTCTCCACCTCCCCAAGGAAAACTGCAAGCCCCGCCCACCTCACACCAGCCTGCCGCCTGCACGCTGCTGCCTTTCCACATTGCAACGCTGCGCACTTCTCTCAGCACAGCCAGCACAAGGGTCAGGCAGGCAATGCAAGCCAGCTCTCTCTTCCTTCGCTTTCCACACCAGCCCCAATGCCACAACTTGCATTCATGCGGCGCCTTCAGGCTAGGAGAGAGAACGTCCTGCCGACACACTGGCTTGCGGCCACACGGGCCAGCTGGCGTGCCCATCAAAGTGCAGCACGCCAAGGCACACAACCGTGCTGCGTTGCAAAGGCCCGGCAAAGCTGCAGCAGCTGAATGGCCCGACCAAGCCGCCTGCCTGAGTTGAGCCCGCAGGCAAGTGTTGGGAGGAATGGCGAGGACGCAGAGAGCAGCAAAAGGTTGGCCTGCCTCTGGTGTGGAGAGTGCTTGGCGTGAGCAGTCTCTGCTGGCCGCAAAAGCCTACTGCACCTGGTATTCCCAGGCGGTCTCCCATCCAAGTACTAACCAGGCCTGAGTCTGCTTAGCTTCCGAGATCAGGCGTTTTCAGACTAGTATGGCCGTAGGCATCTGCAGCACAGTCTTCTCGCCTATTCAAGCTGGCCACCCTAGCACCCTCGCCACTTCTTCTTTCCGGTTGTTTTCAATTTTTTCTCTCTCTTTTTCTACTTCTACTTCTACTTCTCCTCCTCTTTCTCTCCTTCTCCTGCTAATTCTAGCCTATATGCCTGATACTCGCTCCCCTTCATGCCATCCCCACCGAGCTCTCTTTTTTCTTCTCCACCTCCTCAAGGAAAACTGCAAGCCCCGCCTACCTCACACCAGCCTGCCGCCTGCACGCTGCTGCCTTTCCACATTGCAATGCTGCGCACTTCTCTCAGCACAGCCAGCACAAGGGTCAGGCAGGCAATGCAAGCCAGCTCTCTCTTCCTTCGCTTTCCACACCAGCCCCAATGCCACAACTTGCATTCATGCGGCGCCTTCAGGCTAGGAGAGAGAACATCCTGCCGACACACTGGCTTGCGGCCACACGGGCCAGCTGGCGTGCCCATCAAAGTGCAGCACGCCAAGGCACACAACCGTGCTGCGTTGCAAAGGCCCGGCAAAGCTGCAGCAGCTGAATGGCCCGACCAAGCCGCCTGCCTGAGTTGAGCCCGCAGGCAAGTGTTGGGAGGAATGGCGAGGACGCAGAGAGCAGCAAAAGGTTGGCCTGCCTCTGGTGTGGAGAGTGCTTGGCGTGAGCAGTCACTGCTGGCCGCAAAAGCCTACTGCACCTGGTATTCCCAGGCGGTCTCCCATCCAAGTACTAACCAGGCCTGAGTCTGCTTAGCTTCCGAGATCAGACGAGATCGGGCGTTTTCAGACTAGTATGGCCGTAGGCATCTGCAGCACCGTCTTCTCGCCTATTCAAGCTGGCCACCCTAGCACCCTCGCCACTTCTTCTTTCCGGTTGTTTTCAATTTTTTCTCTCTCTTTTTCTACTTCTACTTCTACTTCTCCTCCTCTTTCTCTCCTTCTCCTGCTAATTCTAGCCTATATGCCTGATACTCGCTCCCCTTCATGCCGTCCCCACCTAGCTCTCTTTTTTCTTCTCCACCTCCCCAAGGAAAACTGCAAGCCCCGCCCACCTCACACCAGCCTGCCGCCTGCACGCTGCTGCCTTTCCACATTGCAACGCTGCGCACTTCTCTCAGCACAGCCAGCACAAGGGTCAGGCAGGCAATGCAAGCCAGCTCTCTCTTCCTTCGCTTTCCACACCAGCCCCAATGCCACAACTTGCATTCATGCGGCGCCTTCAGGCTAGGAGAACGTCCTGCCGACACACTGGCTTGCGGCCACACGGGCCAGCTGGCGGGCCCATCAAAGTGCAGCACGCCAAGGCACCCAACCGTGCTGCGTTGCAAAGGCCCGGCAAAGCTGCAGCAGCTGAATGGCCCGACCAAGCCGCCTGCCTGAGTTGAGCCCGCAGGCAAGTGTTGGGAGGAATGGCGAGGACGCAGAGAGCAGCAAAAGGTTGGCCTGCCTCTGGTGTGGAGAGTGCTTGGCGTGAGCAGTCACTGCTGGCCGCAAAAGCCTACTGCACCTGGTATTCCCAGGCGGTCTCCCATCCAAGTACTAACCAGGCCTGAGTCTGCTTAGCTTCCGAGATCAGACGAGATCAAGCGTTTTCAGACTAGTATGGCCGTAGGCATCTGCAGCACCGTCTTCTCGCCTATTCAAGTTGGCCACCCTAGCACCCTCGCCACTTCTTCTTTCCGGTTGTTTTCAATTTTTTCTCTCTCTTTTTCTACTTCTACTTCTACTTCTCCTCCTCTTTCTCTCCTTCTCCTGCTAATTCTAGCCTATATGCCTGATACTCGCTCCCCTTCATGCCGTCCCCACCTTGCTCTCTTTTTTCTTCTCCACCTCCCCAAGGAAAACTGCAAGCCCCGCCCACCTCACACCAGCCTGCCGCCTGCACGCTGCTGCCTTTCCACATTGCAACGCTGCGCACTTCTCTCAGCACAGCCAGCACAAGGGTCAGGCAGGCAATGCAAGCCAGCTCTCTCTTCCTTCGCTTTCCACACCAGCCCCAATGCCACAACTTGCATTCATGCGGCGCCTTCAGGCTAGGAGAGAGAACGTCCTGCCGACACACTGGCTTGCGGCCACACGGGCCAGCTGGCGTGCCCATCAAAGTGCAGCACGCCAAGGCACACAACCGTGCTGCGTTGCAAAGGCCCGGCAAAGCTGCAGCAGCTGAATGGCCCGACCAAGCCGCCTGCCTGAGTTGAGCCCGCAGGCAAGTGTTGGGAGGAATGGCGAGGACGCAGAGAGCAGCAAAAGGTTGGCCTGCCTCTGGTGTGGAGAGTGCTTGGCGTGAGCAGTCACTGCTGGCCGCAAAAGCCTACTGCACCTGGTATTCCCAGGCGGTCTCCCATCCAAGTACTAACCAGGCCTGAGTCTGCTTAGCTTCCGAGATCAGACGAGATCGGGCGTTTTCAGACTAGTATGGCCGTAGGCATCTGCAGCACCGTCTTCTCGCCTATTCAAGCTGGCCACCCTAGCACCCTCGCCACTTCTTCTTTCCGGTTGTTTTCAATTTTTTCTCTCTCTTTTTCTACTTCTACTTCTACTTCTCCTCCTCTTTCTCTCCTTCTCCTGCTAATTCTAGCCTATATGCCTGATACTCGCTCCCCTTCATGCCGTCCCCACCTAGCTCTCTTTTTTCTTCTCCACCTCCCCAAGGAAAACTGCAAGCCCCGCCCACCTCACACCAGCCTGCCGCCTGCACGCTGCTGCCTTTCCACATTGCAACGCTGCGCACTTCTCTCAGCACAGCCAGCACAAGGGTCAGGCAGGCAATGCAAGCCAGCTCTCTCTTCCTTCGCTTTCCACACCAGCCCCAATGCCACAACTTGCATTCATGCGGCGCCTTCAGGCTAGGAGAGAGAACGTCCTGCCGACACACTGGCTTGCGGCCACACGGGCCAGCTGGCGTGCCCATCAAAGTGCAGCACGCCAAGGCACACAACCGTGCTGCGTTGCAAAGGCCCGGCAAAGCTGCAGCAGCTGAATGGCCCGACCAAGCCGCCTGCCTGAGTTGAGCCCGCAGGCAAGTGTTGGGAGGAATGGCGAGGACGCAGAGAGCAGCAAAAGGTTGGCCTGCCTCTGGTGTGGAGAGTGCTTGGCGTGAGCAGTCTCTGCTGGCCGCAAAAGCCTACTGCACCTGGTATTCCCAGGCGGTCTCCCATCCAAGTACTAACCAGGCCTGAGTCTACTTAGCTTCCGAGATCAGGCGTTTTCAGACTAGTATGGCCGTAGGCATCTGCAGCACAGTCTTCTCGCCTATTCAAGCTGGCCACCCTAGCACCCTCGCCACTTCTTCTTTCCGGTTGTTTTCAATTTTTTCTCTCTCTTTTTCTACTTCTACTTCTACTTCTCCTCCTCTTTCTCTCCTTCTCCTGCTAATTCTAGCCTATATGCCTGATACTCGCTCCCCTTCATGCCATCCCCACCGAGCTCTCTTTTTTCTTCTCCACCTCCTCAAGGAAAACTGCAAGCCCCGCCTACCTCACACCAGCCTGCCGCCTGCACGCTGCTGCCTTTCCACATTGCAACGCTGCGCACTTCTCTCAGCACAGCCAGCACAAGGGTCAGGCAGGCAATGCAAGCCAGCTCTCTCTTCCTTCGCTTTCCACACCAGCCCCAATGCCACAACTTGCATTCATGCGGCGCCTTCAGGCTAGGAGAGAGAACATCCTGCCGACACACTGGCTTGCGGCCACACGGGCCAGCTGGCGTGCCCATCAAAGTGCAGCACGCCAAGGCACACAACCGTGCTGCGTTGCAAAGGCCCGGCAAAGCTGCAGCAGCTGAATGGCCCGACCAAGCCGCCTGCCTGAGTTGAGCCCGCAGGCAAGTGTTGGGAGGAATGGCGAGGACGCAGAGAGCAGCAAAAGGTTGGCCTGCCTCTGGTGTGGAGAGTGCTTGGCGTGAGCAGTCACTGCTGGCCGCAAAAGCCTACTGCACCTGGTATTCCCAGGCGGTCTCCCATCCAAGTACTAACCAGGCCTGAGTCTGCTTAGCTTCCGAGATCAGACGAGATCGGGCGTTTTCAGACTAGTATGGCCGTAGGCATCTGCAGCACCGTCTTCTCGCCTATTCAAGTTGGCCACCCTAGCACCCTCGCCACTTCTTCTTTCCGGTTGTTTTCAATTTTTTCTCTCTCTTTTTCTACTTCTACTTCTACTTCTCCTCCTCTTTCTCTCCTTCTCCTGCTAATTCTAGCCTATATGCCTGATACTCGCTCCCCTTCATGCCGTCCCCACCTTGCTCTCTTTTTTCTTCTCCACCTCCCCAAGGAAAACTGCAAGCCCCGCCCACCTCACACCAGCCTGCCGCCTGCACGCTGCTGCCTTTCCACATTGCAACGCTGCGCACTTCTCTCAGCACAGCCAGCACAAGGGTCAGGCAGGCAATGCAAGCCAGCTCTCTCTTCCTTCGCTTTCCACACCAGCCCCAATGCCACAACTTGCATTCATGCGGCGCCTTCAGGCTAGGAGAGAGAACGTCCTGCCGACACACTGGCTTGCGGCCACACGGGCCAGCTGGCGTGCCCATCAAAGTGCAGCACGCCAAGGCACACAACCGTGCTGCGTTGCAAAGGCCCGGCAAAGCTGCAGCAGCTGAATGGCCCGACCAAGCCGCCTGCCTGAGTTGAGCCCGCAGGCAAGTGTTGGGAGGAATGGCGAGGACGCAGAGAGCAGCAAAAGGTTGGCCTGCCTCTGGTGTGGAGAGTGCTTGGCGTGAGCAGTCACTGCTGGCCGCAATAGCCTACTGCACCTGGTATTCCCAGGCGGTCTCCCATCCAAGTACTAACCAGGCCTGAGTCTGCTTAGCTTCCGAGATCAGACGAGATCGGGCGTTTTCAGACTAGTATGGCCGTAGGCATCTGCAGCACCGTCTTCTCGCCTATTCAAGCTGGCCACCCTAGCACCCTCGCCACTTCTTCTTTCCGGTTGTTTTCAATTTTTTCTCTCTCTTTTTCTACTTCTACTTCTACTTCTCCTCCTCTTTCTCTCCTTCTCCTGCTAATTCTAGCCTATATGCCTGATACTCGCTCCCCTTCATGCCGTCCCCACCTAGCTCTCTTTTTTCTTCTCCACCTCCCCAAGGAAAACTGCAAGCCCCGCCCACCTCACACCAGCCTGCCGCCTGCACGCTGCTGCCTTTCCACATTGCAACGCTGCGCACTTCTCTCAGCACAGCCAGCACAAGGGTCAGGCAGGCAATGCAAGCCAGCTCTCTCTTCCTTCGCTTTCCACACCAGCCCCAATGCCACAACTTGCATTCATGCGGCGCCTTCAGGCTAGGAGAGAGAACGTCCTGCCGACACACTGGCTTGCGGCCACACGGGCCAGCTGGCGTGCCCATCAAAGTGCAGCACGCCAAGGCACACAACCGTGCTGCGTTGCAAAGGCCCGGCAAAGCTGCAGCAGCTGAATGGCCCGACCAAGCCGCCTGCCTGAGTTGAGCCCGCAGGCAAGTGTTGGGAGGAATGGCGAGGACGCAGAGAGCAGCAAAAGGTTGGCCTGCCTCTGGTGTGGAGAGTGCTTGGCGTGAGCAGTCTCTGCTGGCCGCAAAAGCCTACTGCACCTGGTATTCCCAGGCGGTCTCCCATCCAAGTACTAACCAGGCCTGAGTCTGCTTAGCTTCCGAGATCAGGCGTTTTCAGACTAGTATGGCCGTAGGCATCTGCAGCACAGTCTTCTCGCCTATTCAAGCTGGCCACCCTAGCACCCTCGCCACTTCTTCTTTCCGGTTGTTTTCAATTTTTTCTCTCTCTTTTTCTACTTCTACTTCTACTTCTCCTCCTCTTTCTCTCCTTCTCCTGCTAATTCTAGCCTATATGCCTGATACTCGCTCCCCTTCATGCCATCCCCACCGAGCTCTCTTTTTTCTTCTCCACCTCCTCAAGGAAAACTGCAAGCCCCGCCTACCTCACACCAGCCTGCCGCCTGCACGCTGCTGCCTTTCCACATTGCAATGCTGCGCACTTCTCTCAGCACAGCCAGCACAAGGGTCAGGCAGGCAATGCAAGCCAGCTCTCTCTTCCTTCGCTTTCCACACCAGCCCCAATGCCACAACTTGCATTCATGCGGCGCCTTCAGGCTAGGAGAGAGAACATCCTGCCGACACACTGGCTTGCGGCCACACGGGCCAGCTGGCGTGCCCATCAAAGTGCAGCACGCCAAGGCACACAACCGTGCTGCGTTGCAAAGGCCCGGCAAAGCTGCAGCAGCTGAATGGCCCGACCAAGCCGCCTGCCTGAGTTGAGCCCGCAGGCAAGTGTTGGGAGGAATGGCGAGGACGCAGAGAGCAGCAAAAGGTTGGCCTGCCTCTGGTGTGGAGAGTGCTTGGCGTGAGCAGTCACTGCTGGCCGCAAAAGCCTACTGCACCTGGTATTCCCAGGCGGTCTCCCATCCAAGTACTAACCAGGCCTGAGTCTGCTTAGCTTCCGAGATCAGACGAGATCGGGCGTTTTCAGACTAGTATGGCCGTAGGCATCTGCAGCACCGTCTTCTCGCCTATTCAAGCTGGCCACCCTAGCACCCTCGCCACTTCTTCTTTCCGGTTGTTTTCAATTTTTTCTCTCTCTTTTTCTACTTCTACTTCTACTTCTCCTCCTCTTTCTCTCCTTCTCCTGCTAATTCTAGCCTATATGCCTGATACTCGCTCCCCTTCATGCCGTCCCCACCTAGCTCTCTTTTTTCTTCTCCACCTCCCCAAGGAAAACTGCAAGCCCCGCCCACCTCACACCAGCCTGCCGCCTGCACGCTGCTGCCTTTCCACATTGCAACGCTGCGCACTTCTCTCAGCACAGCCAGCACAAGGGTCAGGCAGGCAATGCAAGCCAGCTCTCTCTTCCTTCGCTTTCCACACCAGCCCCAATGCCACAACTTGCATTCATGCGGCGCCTTCAGGCTAGGAGAGAGAACATCCTGCCGACACACTGGCTTGCGGCCACACGGGCCAGCTGGCGTGCCCATCAAAGTGCAGCACGCCAAGGCACACAACCGTGCTGCGTTGCAAAGGCCCGGCAAAGCTGCAGCAGCTGAATGGCCCGACCAAGCCGCCTGCCTGAGTTGAGCCCGCAGGCAAGTGTTGGGAGGAATGGCGAGGACGCAGAGAGCAGCAAAAGGTTGGCCTGCCTCTGGTGTGGAGAGTGCTTGGCGTGAGCAGTCACTGCTGGCCGCAAAAGCCTACTGCACCTGGTATTCCCAGGCGGTCTCCCATCCAAGTACTAACCAGGCCTGAGTCTGCTTAGCTTCCGAGATCAGACGAGATCGGGCGTTTTCAGACTAGTATGGCCGTAGGAATCTGCAGCACCGTCTTCTCGCCTATTCAAGCTGGCCACCCTAGCACCCTCGCCACTTCTTCTTTCCGGTTGTTTTCAATTTTTTCTCTCTCTTTTTCTACTTCTACTTCTACTTCTCCTCCTCTTTCTCTCCTTCTCCTGCTAATTCTAGCCTATATGCCTGATACTCGCTCCCCTTCATGCCGTCCCCACCTAGCTCTCTTTTTTCTTCTCCACCTCCCCAAGGAAAACTGCAAGCCCCGCCCACCTCACACCAGCCTGCCGCCTGCACGCTGCTGCCTTTCCACATTGCAACGCTGCGCACTTCTCTC
>NC_092710.1:304390967-304398467 GCF_047496885.1 Scyliorhinus torazame
CGTGCTGCGTTGCAAAGGCCCGGCAAAGCTGCAGCAGCTGAATGGCCCGACCAAGCCGCCTGCCTGAGTTGAGCCCGCAGGCAAGTGTTGGGAGGAATGGCGAGGACGCAGAGAGCAGCAAAAGGTTGGCCTGCCTCTGGTGTGGAGAGTGCTTGGCGTGAGCAGTCTCTGCTGGCCGCAAAAGCCTACTGCACCTGGTATTCCCAGGCGGTCTCCCATCCAAGTACTAACCAGGCCTGAGTCTGCTTAGCTTCCGAGATCAGACGAGATCGGGCGTTTTCAGACTAGAATGGCCGTAGGCATCTGCAGCACCGTCTTCTCGCCTATTCAAGTTGGCCACCCTAGCACCCTCGCCACTTCTTCTTTCCGGTTGTTTTCAATTTTTTCTCTCTCTTTTTCTACTTCTACTTCTACTTCTCCTCCTCTTTCTCTCCTTCTCCTGCTAATTCTAGCCTATATGCCTGATACTCGCTCCCCTTCATGCCGTCCCCACCTAGCTCTCTTTTTTCTTCTCCACCTCCCCAAGGAAAACTGCAAGCCCCGCCCACCTCACACCAGCCTGCCGCCTGCACGCTGCTGCCTTTCCACATTGCAACGCTGCGCACTTCTCTCAGCACAGCCAGCACAAGGGTCAGGCAGGCAATGCAAGCCAGCTCTCTCTTCCTTCGCTTTCCACACCAGCCCCAATGCCACAACTTGCATTCATGCGGCGCCTTCAGGCTAGGAGAGAGAACGTCCTGCCGACACACTGGCTTGCGGCCACACGGGCCAGCTGGCGTGCCCATCAAAGTGCAGCACGCCAAGGCACACAACCGTGCTGCGTTGCAAAGGCCCGGCAAAGCTGCAGCAGCTGAATGGCCCGACCAAGCCGCCTGCCTGAGTTGAGCCCGCAGGCAAGTGTTGGGAGGAATGGCGAGGACGCAGAGAGCAGCAAAAGGTTGGCCTGCCTCTGGTGTGGAGAGTGCTTGGCGTGAGCAGTCACTGCTGGCCGCAAAAGCCTACTGCACCTGGTATTCCCAGGCGGTCTCCCATCCAAGTACTAACCAGGCCTGAGTCTGCTTAGCTTCCGAGATCAGACGAGATCGGGCGTTTTCAGACTAGTATGGCCGTAGGCATCTGCAGCACCGTCTTCTCGCCTATTCAAGCTGGCCACCCTAGCACCCTCGCCACTTCTTCTTTCCGGTTGTTTTCAATTTTTTCTCTCTCTTTTTCTACTTCTACTTCTACTTCTCCTCCTCTTTCTCTCCTTCTCCTGCTAATTCTAGCCTATATGCCTGATACTCGCTCCCCTTCATGCCATCCCCACCGAGCTCTCTTTTTTCTTCTCCACCTCCTCAAGGAAAACTGCAAGCCCCGCCTACCTCACACCAGCCTGCCGCCTGCACGCTGCTGCCTTTCCACATTGCAACGCTGCGCACTTCTCTCAGCACAGCCAGCACAAGGGTCAGGCAGGCAATGCAAGCCAGCTCTCTCTTCCTTCGCTTTCCACACCAGCCCCAATGCCACAACTTGCATTCATGCGGCGCCTTCAGGCTAGGAGAGAGAACGTCCTGCCGACACACTGGCTTGCGGCCACACGGGCCAGCTGGCGTGCCCATCAAAGTGCAGCACGCCAAGGCACCCAACCGTGCTGCGTTGCAAAGGCCCGGCAAAGCTGCAGCAGCTGAATGGCCCGACCAAGCCGCCTGCCTGAGTTGAGCCCGCAGGCAAGTGTTGGGAGGAATGGCGAGGACGCAGAGAGCAGCAAAAGGTTGGCCTGCCTCTGGTGTGGAGAGTGCTTGGCGTGAGCAGTCTCTGCTGGCCGCAAAAGCCTACTGCACCTGGTATTCCCAGGCGGTCTCCCATCCAAGTACTAACCAGGCCTGAGTCTGCTTAGCTTCCGAGATCAGACGAGATCGGGCGTTTTCAGACTAGTATGGCCGTAGGCATCTGCAGCACCGTCTTCTCGCCTATTCAAGTTGGCCACCCTAGCACCCTCGCCACTTCTTCTTTCCGGTTGTTTTCAATTTTTTCTCTCTCTTTTTCTACTTCTACTTCTACTTCTCCTCCTCTTTCTCTCCTTCTCCTGCTAATTCTAGCCTATATGCCTGATACTCGCTCCCCTTCATGCCATCCCCACCGAGCTCTCTTTTTTCTTCTCCACCTCCTCAAGGAAAACTGCAAGCCCCGCCTACCTCACACCAGCCTGCCGCCTGCACGCTGCTGCCTTTCCACATTGCAATGCTGCGCACTTCTCTCAGCACAGCCAGCACAAGGGTCAGGCAGGCAATGCAAGCCAGCTCTCTCTTCCTTCGCTTTCCACACCAGCCCCAATGCCACAACTTGCATTCATGCGGCGCCTTCAGGCTAGGAGAACGTCCTGCCGACACACTGGCTTGCGGCCACACGGGCCAGCTGGCGGGCCCATCAAAGTGCAGCACGCCAAGGCACCCAACCGTGCTGCGTTGCAAAGGCCCGGCAAAGCTGCAGCAGCTGAATGGCCCGACCAAGCCGCCTGCCTGAGTTGAGCCCGCAGGCAAGTGTTGGGAGGAATGGCGAGGACGCAGAGAGCAGCAAAAGGTTGGCCTGCCTCTGGTGTGGAGAGTGCTTGGCGTGAGCAGTCACTGCTGGCCGCAAAAGCCTACTGCACCTGGTTTTCCCAGGCGGTCTCCCATCCAAGTACTAACCAGGCCTGAGTCTGCTTAGCTTCCGAGATCAGACGAGATCAAGCGTTTTCAGACTAGTATGGCCGTAGGCATCTGCAGCACCGTCTTCTCGCCTATTCAAGTTGGCCACCCTAGCACCCTCGCCACTTCTTCTTTCCGGTTGTTTTCAATTTTTTCTCTCTCTTTTTCTACTTCTACTTCTACTTCTCCTCCTCTTTCTCTCCTTCTCCTGCTAATTCTAGCCTATATGCCTGATACTCGCTCCCCTTCATGCCGTCCCCACCTAGCTCTCTTTTTTCTTCTCCACCTCCCCAAGGAAAACTGCAAGCCCCGCCCACCTCACACCAGCCTGCCGCCTGCACGCTGCTGCCTTTCCACATTGCAACGCTGCGCACTTCTCTCAGCACAGCCAGCACAAGGGTCAGGCAGGCAATGCAAGCCAGCTCTCTCTTCCTTCGCTTTCCACACCAGCCCCAATGCCACAACTTGCATTCATGCGGCGCCTTCAGGCTAGGAGAGAGAACGTCCTGCCGGCACACTGGCTTGCGGCCACACGGGCCAGCTGGCGTGCCCATCAAAGTGCAGCACGCCAAGGCACACAACCGTGCTGCGTTGCAAAGGCCCGGCAAAGCTGCAGCAGCTGAATGGCCCGACCAAGCCGCCTGCCTGAGTTGAGCCCGCAGGCAAGTGTTGGGAGGAATGGCGAGGACGCAGAGAGCAGCAAAAGGTTGGCCTGCCTCTGGTGTGGAGAGTGCTTGGCGTGAGCAGTCACTGCTGGCCGCAAAAGCCTACTGCACCTGGTATTCCCAGGCGGTCTCCCATCCAAGTACTAACCAGGCCTGAGTCTGCTTAGCTTCCGAGATCAGACGAGATCGGGCGTTTTCAGACTAGTATGGCCGTAGGCATCTGCAGCACCGTCTTCTCGCCTATTCAAGCTGGCCACCCTAGCACCCTCGCCACTTCTTCTTTCCGGTTGTTTTCAATTTTTTCTCTCTCTTTTTCTACTTCTACTTCTACTTCTCCTCCTCTTTCTCTCCTTCTCCTGCTAATTCTAGCCTATATGCCTGATACTCGCTCCCCTTCATGCCGTCCCCACCTAGCTCTCTTTTTTCTTCTCCACCTCCCCAAGGAAAACTGCAAGCCCCGCCCACCCCACACCAGCCTGCCGCCTGCACGCTGCTGCCTTTCCACATTGCAACGCTGCGCACTTCTCTCAGCACAGCCAGCACAAGGGTCAGGCAGGCAATGCAAGCCAGCTCTCTCTTCCTTCGCTTTCCACACCAGCCCCAATGCCACAACTTGCATTCATGCGGCGCCTTCAGGCTAGGAGAGAGAACGTCCTGCCGACACACTGGCTTGCGGCCACACGGGCCAGCTGGCGTGCCCATCAAAGTGCAGCACGCCAAGGCACACAACCGTGCTGCGTTGCAAAGGCCCGGCAAAGCTGCAGCAGCTGAATGGCCCGACCAAGCCGCCTGCCTGAGTTGAGCCCGCAGGCAAGTGTTGGGAGGAATGGCGAGGACGCAGAGAGCAGCAAAAGGTTGGCCTGCCTCTGGTGTGGAGAGTGCTTGGCGTGAGCAGTCTCTGCTGGCCGCAAAAGCCTACTGCACCTGGTATTCCCAGGCGGTCTCCCATCCAAGTACTAACCAGGCCTGAGTCTGCTTAGCTTCCGAGATCAGGCGTTTTCAGACTAGTATGGCCGTAGGCATCTGCAGCACCGTCTTCTCGCCTATTCAAGCTGGCCACCCTAGCACCCTCGCCACTTCTTCTTTCCGGTTGTTTTCAATTTTTTCTCTCTCTTTTTCTACTTCTACTTCTACTTCTCCTCCTCTTTCTCTCCTTCTCCTGCTAATTCTAGCCTATATGCCTGATACTCGCTCCCCTTCATGCCGTCCCCACCTAGCTCTCTTTTTTCATCTCCACCTCCCCAAGGAAAACTGCAAGCCCCGCCCACCTCACACCAGCCTGCCGCCTGCACGCTGCTGCCTTTCCACATTGCAACGCTGCGCACTTCTCTCAGCACAGCCAGCACAAGGGTCAGGCAGGCAATGCAAGCCAGCTCTCTCTTCCTTCGCTTTCCACACCAGCCCCAATGCCACAACTTGCATTCATGCGGCGCCTTCAGGCTAGGAGAGAGAACGTCCTGCCGACACACTGGCTTGCGGCCACACGGGCCAGCTGGCGTGCCCATCAAAGTGCAGCACGCCAAGGCACACAACCGTGCTGCGTTGCAAAGGCCCGGCAAAGCTGCAGCAGCTGAATGGCCCGACCAAGCCGCCTGCCTGAGTTGAGCCCGCAGGCAAGTGTTGGGAGGAATGGCGAGGACGCAGAGAGCAGCAAAAGGTTGGCCTGCCTCTGGTGTGGAGAGTGCTTGGCGTGAGCAGTCACTGCTGGCCGCAAAAGCCTACTGCACCTGGTATTCCCAGGCGGTCTCCCATCCAAGTACTAACCAGGCCTGAGTCTGCTTAGCTTCCGAGATCAGACGAGATCGGGCGTTTTCAGACTAGTATGGCCGTAGGCATCTGCAGCACCGTCTTCTCGCCTATTCAAGCTGGCCACCCTAGCACCCTCGCCACTTCTTCTTTCCGGTTGTTTTCAATTTTTTCTCTCTCTTTTTCTACTTCTACTTCTACTTCTCCTCCTCTTTCTCTCCTTCTCCTGCTAATTCTAGCCTATATGCCTGATACTCGCTCCCCTTCATGCCGTCCCCACCTAGCTCTCTTTTTTCTTCTCCACCTCCCCAAGGAAAACTGCAAGCCCCGCCCACCTCACACCAGCCTGCCGCCTGCACGCTGCTGCCTTTCCACATTGCAACGCTGCGCACTTCTCTCAGCACAGCCAGCACAAGGGTCAGGCAGGCAATGCAAGCCAGCTCTCTCTTCCTTCGCTTTCCACACCAGCCCCAATGCCACAACTTGCATTCATGCGGCGCCTTCAGGCTAGGAGAGAGAACGTCCTGCCGACACACTGGCTTGCGGCCACACGGGCCAGCTGGCGTGCCCATCAAAGTGCAGCACGCCAAGGCACACAACCGTGCTGCGTTGCAAAGGCCCGGCAAAGCTGCAGCAGCTGAATGGCCCGACCAAGCCGCCTGCCTGAGTTGAGCCCGCAGGCAAGTGTTGGGAGGAATGGCGAGGACGCAGAGAGCAGCAAAAGGTTGGCCTGCCTCTGGTGTGGAGAGTGCTTGGCGTGAGCAGTCTCTGCTGGCCGCAAAAGCCTACTGCACCTGGTATTCCCAGGCGGTCTCCCATCCAAGTACTAACCAGGCCTGAGTCTGCTTAGCTTCCGAGATCAGGCGTTTTCAGACTAGTATGGCCGTAGGCATCTGCAGCACCGTCTTCTCGCCTATTCAAGCTGGCCACCCTAGCACCCTCGCCACTTCTTCTTTCCGGTTGTTTTCAATTTTTTCTCTCTCTTTTTCTACTTCTACTTCTACTTCTCCTCCTCTTTCTCTCCTTCTCCTGCTAATTCTAGCCTATATGCCTGATACTCGCTCCCCTTCATGCCATCCCCACCGAGCTCTCTTTTTTCTTCTCCACCTCCTCAAGGAAAACTGCAAGCCCCGCCTACCTCACACCAGCCTGCCGCCTGCATGCTGCTGCCTTTCCACATTGCAACGCTGCGCACTTCTCTCAGCACAGCCAGCACAAGGGTCAGGCAGGCAATGCAAGCCAGCTCTCTCTTCCTTCGCTTTCCACACCAGCCCCAATGCCACAACTTGCATTCATGCGGCGCCTTCAGGCTAGGAGAGAGAACATCCTGCCGACACACTGGCTTGCGGCCACACGGGCCAGCTGGCGTGCCCATCAAAGTGCAGCACGCCAAGGCACACAACCGTGCTGCGTTGCAAAGGCCCGGCAAAGCTGCAGCAGCTGAATGGCCCGACCAAGCCGCCTGCCTGAGTTGAGCCCGCAGGCAAGTGTTGGGAGGAATGGCGAGGACGCAGAGAGCAGCAAAAGGTTGGCCTGCCTCTGGTGTGGAGAGTGCTTGGCGTGAGCAGTCACTGCTGGCCGCAAAAGCCTACTGCACCTGGTATTCCCAGGCGGTCTCCCATCCAAGTACTAACCAGGCCTGAGTCTGCTTAGCTTCCGAGATCAGACGAGATCGGGCGTTTTCAGACTAGTATGGCCGTAGGCATCTGCAGCACCGTCTTCTCGCCTATTCAAGCTGGCCACCCTAGCACCCTCGCCACTTCTTCTTTCCGGTTGTTTTCAATTTTTTCTCTCTCTTTTTCTACTTCTACTTCTACTTCTCCTCCTCTTTCTCTCCTTCTCCTGCTAATTCTAGCCTATATGCCTGATACTCGCTCCCCTTCATGCCGTCCCCACCTAGCTCTCTTTTTTCTTCTCCACCTCCCCAAGGAAAACTGCAAGCCCCGCCCACCTCACACCAGCCTGCCGCCTGCACGCTGCTGCCTTTCCACATTGCAACGCTGCGCACTTCTCTCAGCACAGCCAGCACAAGGGTCAGGCAGGCAATGCAAGCCAGCTCTCTCTTCCTTCGCTTTCCACACCAGCCCCAATGCCACAACTTGCATTCATGCGGCGCCTTCAGGCTAGGAGAGAGAACGTCCTGCCGACACACTGGCTTGCGGCCACACGGGCCAGCTGGCGTGCCCATCAAAGTGCAGCACGCCAAGGCACACAACCGTGCTGCGTTGCAAAGGCCCGGCAAAGCTGCAGCAGCTGAATGGCCCGACCAAGCCGCCTGCCTGAGTTGAGCCCGCAGGCAAGTGTTGGGAGGAATGGCGAGGACGCAGAGAGCAGCAAAAGGTTGGCCTGCCTCTGGTGTGGAGAGTGCTTGGCGTGAGCAGTCTCTGCTGGCCGCAAAAGCCTACTGCACCTGGTATTCCCAG
>NC_092710.1:304403467-304405967 GCF_047496885.1 Scyliorhinus torazame
GCAAACTTACTAATCAGACCAGTTACATTTTCCTCCAAATCATTTATATATACTACAAAGAGCAAAGGTCCCAGCACTGGACCTAAGTCTGCTTAGCTTCCGAGATCAGACGAGATCGGGCATTTTCAGACTAGTATGGCCGTAGGCATCTGCAGCACCGTCTTCTCGCCTATTCAAGTTGGCCACCCTAGCACCCTCGCCACTTCTTCTTTCCGGTTGTTTTCAATTTTTTCTCTCTCTTTTTCTACTTCTACTTCTACTTCTCCTCCTCTTTCTCTCCTTCTCCTGCTAATTCTAGCCTATATGCCTGATACTCGCTCCCCTTCATGCCGTCCCCACCTAGCTCTCTTTTTTCTTCTCCACCTCCCCAAGGAAAACTGCAAGCCCCGCCCACCTCACACCAGCCTGCCGCCTGCACGCTGCTGCCTTTCCACATTGCAACGCTGCGCACTTCTCTCAGCACAGCCAGCACAAGGGTCAGGCAGGCAATGCAAGCCAGCTCTCTCTTCCTTCGCTTTCCACACCAGCCCCAATGCCACAACTTGCATTCATGCGGCGCCTTCAGGCTAGGAGAGAGAACGTCCTGCCGACACACTGGCTTGCGGCCACACGGGCCAGCTGGCGTGCCCATCAAAGTGCAGCACGCCAAGGCACACAACCGTGCTGCGTTGCAAAGGCCCGGCAAAGCTGCAGCAGCTGAATGGCCCGACCAAGCCGCCTGCCTGAGTTGAGCCCGCAGGCAAGTGTTGGGAGGAATGGCGAGGACGCAGAGAGCAGCAAAAGGTTGGCCTGCCTCTGGTGTGGAGAGTGCTTGGCGTGAGCAGTCACTGCTGGCCGCAAAAGCCTACTGCACCTGGTATTCCCAGGCGGTCTCCCATCCAAGTACTAACCAGGCCTGAGTCTGCTTAGTTTCCGAGATCAGACGAGATCGGGCGTTTTCAGACTAGTATGGCCGTAGGCATCTGCAGCACCGTCTTCTCGCCTATTCAAGCTGGCCACCCTAGCACCCTCGCCACTTCTTCTTTCCGGTTGTTTTCAATTTTTTCTCTCTCTTTTTCTACTTCTACTTCTACTTCTCCTCCTCTTTCTCTCCTTCTCCTGCTAATTCTAGCCTATATGCCTGATACTCGCTCCCCTTCATGCCGTCCCCACCTAGCTCTCTTTTTTCTTCTCCACCTCCCCAAGGAAAACTGCAAGCCCCGCCCACCTCACACCAGCCTGCCGCCTGCACGCTGCTGCCTTTCCACATTGCAACGCTGCGCACTTCTCTCAGCACAGCCAGCACAAGGGTCAGGCAGGCAATGCAAGCCAGCTCTCTCTTCCTTCGCTTTCCACACCAGCCCCAATGCCACAACTTGCATTCATGCGGCGCCTTCAGGCTAGGAGAGAGAACGTCCTGCCGACACACTGGCTTGCGGCCACACGGGCCAGCTGGCGTGCCCATCAAAGTGCAGCACGCCAAGGCACACAACCGTGCTGCGTTGCAAAGGCCCGGCAAAGCTGCAGCAGCTGAATGGCCCGACCAAGCCGCCTGCCTGAGTTGAGCCCGCAGGCAAGTGTTGGGAGGAATGGCGAGGACGCAGAGAGCAGCAAAAGGTTGGCCTGCCTCTGGTGTGGAGAGTGCTTGGCGTGAGCAGTCACTGCTGGCCGCAAAAGCCTACTGCACCTGGTATTCCCAGGCGGTCTCCCATCCAAGTACTAACCAGGCCTGAGTCTGCTTAGCTTCCGAGATCAGACGAGATCGGGCGTTTTCAGACTAGTATGGCCGTAGGCATCTGCAGCACTGTCTTCTCGCCTATTCAAGCTGGCCACCCTAGCACCCTCGCCACTTCTTCTTTCCGGTTGTTTTCAATTTTTTCTCTCTCTTTTTCTACTTCTACTTCTACTTCTCCTCCTCTTTCTCTCCTTCTCCTGCTAATTCTAGCCTATATGCCTGATACTCGCTCCCCTTCATGCCGTCCCCACCTAGCTCTCTTTTTTCTTCTCCACCTCCCCAAGGAAAACTGCAAGCCCCGCCCACCTCACACCAGCCTGCCGCCTGCACGCTGCTGCCTTTCCACATTGCAACGCTGCGCACTTCTCTCAGCACAGCCAGCACAAGGGTCAGGCAGGCAATGCAAGCCAGCTCTCTCTTCCTTCGCTTTCCACACCAGCCCCAATGCCACAACTTGCATTCTTGCGGCGCCTTCAGGCTAGGAGAACGTCCTGCCGACACACTGGCTTGCGGCCACACGGGCCAGCTGGCGGGCCCATCAAAGTGCAGCACGCCAAGGCACCCAACCGTGCTGCGTTGCAAAGGCCCGGCAAAGCTGCAGCAGCTGAATGGCCCGACCAAGCCGCCTGCCTGAGTTGAGCCCGCAGGCAAGTGTTGGGAGGAATGGCGAGGACGCAGAGAGCAGCAAAAGGTTGGCCTGCCTCTGGTGTGGAGAGTGCTTGGCGTGAGCAGTCTCTGCTGGCCGCAAAAGCCTACTGCACCTGGTATTCCCAGGCGGTCTCCCAT
>NC_092710.1:304408467-304435967 GCF_047496885.1 Scyliorhinus torazame
CTAGTATGGCCGTAGGCATCTGCAGCACCGTCTTCTCGCCTATTCAAGCTGGCCACCCTAGCACCCTCGCCACTTCTTCTTTCCGGTTGTTTTCAATTTTTTCTCTCTCTTTTTCTACTTCTACTTCGACTTCTCCTCCTCTTTCTCTCCTTCTCCTGCTAATTCTAGCCTATATGCCTGATACTCGCTCCCCTTCATGCCATCCCCACCGAGCTCTCTTTTTTCTTCTCCACCTCCTCAAGGAAAACTGCAAGCCCCGCCTACCTCACACCAGCCTGCCGCCTGCACGCTGCTGCCTTTCCACATTGCAACGCTGCGCACTTCTCTCAGCACAGCCAGCACAAGGGTCAGGCAGGCAATGCAAGCCAGCTCTCTCTTCCTTCGCTTTCCACACCAGCCCCAATGCCACAACTTGCATTCATGCGGCGCCTTCAGGCTAGGAGAACGTCCTGCCGACACACTGGCTTGCGGCCACACGGGCCAGCTGGCGGGCCCATCAAAGTGCAGCACGCCAAGGCACCCAACCGTGCTGCGTTGCAAAGGCCCGGCAAAGCTGCAGCAGCTGAATGGCCCGACCAAGCCGCCTGCCTGAGTTGAGCCCGCAGGCAAGTGTTGGGAGGAATGGCGAGGACGCAGAGAGCAGCAAAAGGTTGGCCTGCCTCTGGTGTGGAGAGTGCTTGGCGTGAGCAGTCTCTGCTGGCCGCAAAAGCCTACTGCACCTGGTATTCCCAGGCGGTCTCCCATCCAAGTACTAACCAGGCCTGAGTCTGCTTAGCTTCCGAGATCAGACGAGATCGGGCGTTTTCAGACTAGTATGGCCGTAGGCATCTGCAGCACCGTCTTCTCGCGTATTCAAGTTGGCCACCCTAGCACCCTCGCCACTTCTTCTTTCCGGTTGTTTTCAATTTTTTCTCTCTCTTTTTCTACTTCTACTTCTACTTCTCCTCCTCTTTCTCTCCTTCTCCTGCTAATTCTAGCCTATATGCCTGATACTCGCTCCCCTTCATGCCGTCCCCACCTAGCTCTCTTTTTTCTTCTCCACCTCCCCAAGGAAAACTGCAAGCCCCGCCCACCTCACACCAGCCTGCCGCCTGCACGCTGCTGCCTTTCCACATTGCAACGCTGCGCACTTCTCTCAGCACAGCCAGCACAAGGGTCAGGCAGGCAATGCAAGCCAGCTCTCTCTTCCTTCGCTTTCCACACCAGCCCCAATGCCACAACTTGCATTCATGCGGCGCCTTCAGGCTAGGAGAGAGAACGTCCTGCCGACACACTGGCTTGCGGCCACACGGGCCAGCTGGCGTGCCCATCAAAGTGCAGCACGCCAAGGCACACAACCGTGCTGCGTTGCAAAGGCCCGGCAAAGCTGCAGCAGCTGAATGGCCCGACCAAGCCGCCTGCCTGAGTTGAGCCCGCAGGCAAGTGTTGGGAGGAATGGCGAGGACGCAGAGAGCAGCAAAAGGTTGGCCTGCCTCTGGTGTGGACAGTGCTTGGCGTGAGCAGTCACTGCTGGCCGCAAAAGCCTACTGCACCTGGTATTCCCAGGCGGTCTCCCATCCAAGTACTAACCAGGCCTGAGTCTGCTTAGCTTCCGAGATCAGACGAGATCGGGCGTTTTCAGACTAGTATGGCCGTAGGCATCTGCAGCACCGTCTTCTCGCCTATTCAAGCTGGCCACCCTAGCACCCTCGCCACTTCTTCTTTCCGGTTGTTTTCAATTTTTTCTCTCTCTTTTTCTACTTCTACTTCTACTTCTCCTCCTCTTTCTCTCCTTCTCCTGCTAATTCTAGCCTATATGCCTGATACTCGCTCCCCTTCATGCCATCCCCACCGAGCTCTCTTTTTTCTTCTCCACCTCCTCAAGGAAAACTGCAAGCCCCGCCTACCTCACACCAGCCTGCCGCCTGCACGCTGCTGCCTTTCCACATTGCAACGCTGCGCACTTCTCTCAGCACAGCCAGCACAAGGGTCAGGCAGGCAATGCAAGCCAGCTCTCTCTTCCTTCGCTTTCCACACCAGCCCCAATGCCACAACTTGCATTCATGCGGCGCCTTCAGGCTAGGAGAGAGAACGTCCTGCCGACACACTGGCTTGCGGCCACACGGGCCAGCTGGCGGGCCCATCAAAGTGCAGCACGCCAAGGCACCCAAACGTGCTGCGTTGCAAAGGCCCGGCAAAGCTGCAGCAGCTGAATGGCCCGACCAAGCCGCCTGCCTGAGTTGAGCCCGCAGGCAAGTGTTGGGAGGAATGGCGAGGACGCAGAGAGCAGCAAAAGGTTGGCCTGCCTCTGGTGTGGAGAGTGCTTGGCGTGAGCAGTCTCTGCTGGCCGCAAAAGCCTACTGCACCTGGTATTCCCAGGCGGTCTCCCATCCAAGTACTAACCAGGCCTGAGTCTGCTTAGCTTCCGAGATCAGACGAGATCGGGCATTTTCAGACTAGTATGGCCGTAGGCATCTGCAGCACCGTCTTCTCGCCTATTCAAGTTGGCCACCCTAGCACCCTCGCCACTTCTTCTTTCCGGTTGTTTTCAATTTTTTCTCTCTCTTTTTCTACTTCTACTTCTACTTCTCCTCCTCTTTCTCTCCTTCTCCTGCTAATTCTAGCCTATATGCCTGATACTCGCTCCCCTTCATGCCGTCCCCACCTAGCTCTCTTTTTTCTTCTCCACCTCCCCAAGGAAAACTGCAAGCCCCGCCCACCTCACACCAGCCTGCCGCCTGCACGCTGCTGCCTTTCCACATTGCAACGCTGCGCACTTCTCTCAGCACAGCCAGCACAAGGGTCAGGCAGGCAATGCAAGCCAGCTCTCTCTTCCTTCGCTTTCCACACCAGCCCCAATGCCACAACTTGCATTCATGCGGCGCCTTCAGGCTAGGAGAGAGAACGTCCTGCCGACACACTGGCTTGCGGCCACACGGGCCAGCTGGCGTGCCCATCAAAGTGCAGCACGCCAAGGCACACAACCGTGCTGCGTTGCAAAGGCCCGGCAAAGCTGCAGCAGCTGAATGGCCCGACCAAGCCGCCTGCCTGAGTTGAGCCCGCAGGCAAGTGTTGGGAGGAATGGCGAGGACGCAGAGAGCAGCAAAAGGTTGGCCTGCCTCTGGTGTGGAGAGTGCTTGGCGTGAGCAGTCTCTGCTGGCCGCAAAAGCCTACTGCACCTGGTATTCCCAGGCGGTCTCCCATCCAAGTACTAACCAGGCCTGAGTCTGCTTAGCTTCCGAGATCAGACGAGATCGGGTGTTTTCAGACTAGTATGGCCGTAGGCATCTGCAGCACCGTCTTCTCGCCTATTCAAGCTGGCCACCCTAGCACCCTCGCCACTTCTTCTTTCCGGTTGTTTTCAATTTTTTCTCTCTCTTTTTCTACTTCTACTTCTACTTCTCCTCCTCTTTCTCTCCTTCTCCTGCTAATTCTAGCCTATATGCCTGATACTCGCTCCCCTTCATGCCGTCCCCACCGAGCTCTCTTTTTTCTTCTCCACCTCCTCAAGGAAAACTGCAAGCCCCGCCTACCTCACACCAGCCTGCCGCCTGCACGCTGCTGCCTTTCCACATTGCAATGCTGCGCACTTCTCTCAGCACAGCCAGCACAAGGGTCAGGCAGGCAATGCAAGCCAGCTCTCTCTTCCTTCGCTTTCCACACCAGCCCCAATGCCACAACTTGCATTCATGCGGCGCCTTCAGGCTAGGAGAGAGAACGTCCTGCCGACACACTGGCTTGCGGCCACACGGGCCAGCTGGCGTGCCCATCAAAGTGCAGCACGCCAAGGCACACAACCGTGCTGCGTTGCAAAGGCCCGGCAAAGCTGCAGCAGCTGAATGGCCCGACCAAGCCGCCTGCCTGAGTTGAGCCCGCAGGCAAGTGTTGGGAGGAATGGCGAGGGCGCAGAGAGCAGCAAAAGGTTGGCCTGCCTCTGGTGTGGAGAGTGCTTGGCGTGAGCAGTCACTGCTGGCCGCAAAAGCCTACTGCACCTGGTATTCCCAGGCGGTCTCCCATCCAAGTACTAACCAGACCTGAGTCTGCTTAGCTTCCGAGATCGGGCGTTTTCAGACTAGTATGGCCGTAGGCATCTGCAGCACCGTCTTCTCGCCTATTCAAGCTGGCCACCCTAGCACCCTCGCCACTTCTTCTTTCCGGTTGTTTTCAATTTTTTCTCTCTCTTTTTCTACTTCTACTTCTACTTCTCCTCCTCTTTCTCTCCTTCTCCTGCTAATTCTAGCCTATATGCCTGATACTCGCTCCCCTTCATGCCGTCCCCACCTAGCTCTCTTTTTTCTTCTCCACCTCCCCAAGGAAAACTGCAAGCCCCGCCCACCTCACACCAGCCTGCCGCCTGCACGCTGCTGCCTTTCCACATTGCAACGCTGCGCACTTCTCTCAGCACAGCCAGCACAAGGGTCAGGCAGGCAATGCAAGCCAGCTCTCTCTTCCTTCGCTTTCCACACCAGCCCCAATGCCACAACTTGCATTCATGCGGCGCCTTCAGGCTAGGAGAACGTCCTGCCGACACACTGGCTTGCGGCCACACGGGCCAGCTGGCGGGCCCATCAAAGTGCAGCACGCCAAGGCACCCAACCGTGCTGCGTTGCAAAGGCCCGGCAAAGCTGCAGCAGCTGAATGGCCCGACCAAGCCGCCTGCCTGAGTTGAGCCCGCAGGCAAGTGTTGGGAGGAATGGCGAGGACGCAGAGAGCAGCAAAAGGTTGGCCTGCCTCTGGTGTGGAGAGTGCTTGGCGTGAGCAGTCTCTGCTGGCCGCAAAAGCCTACTGCACCTGGGGATCCCAGGCGGTCTCCCATCCAAGTACTAACCAGGCCTGAGTCTGCTTAGCTTCCGAGATCAGACGAGATCGGGCGTTTTCAGACTAGTATGGCCGTAGGCATCTGCAGCACCGTCTTCTCGCCTATTCAAGTTGGCCACCCTAGCACCCTCGCCACTTCTTCTTTCCGGTTGTTTTCAATTTTCTCTCTCTCTTTTTCTACTTCTACTTCTACTTCTCCTCCTCTTTCTCTCCTTCTCCTGCTAATTCTAGCCTATATGCCTGATACTCGCTCCCCTTCATGCCGTCCCCACCGAGCTCTCTTTTTTCTTCTCCACCTCCTCAAGGAAAACTGCAAGCCCCGCCTACCTCACACCAGCCTGCCGCCTGCACGCTGCTGCCTTTCCACATTGCAATGCTGCGCACTTCTCTCAGCACAGCCAGCACAAGGGTCAGGCAGGCAATGCAAGCCAGCTCTCTCTTCCTTCGCTTTCCACACCAGCCCCAATGCCACAACTTGCATTCATGCGGCGCCTTCAGGCTAGGAGAGAGAACGTCCTGCCGACACACTGGCTTGCGGCCACACGGGCCAGCTGGCGTGCCCATCAAAGTGCAGCACGCCAAGGCACACAACCGTGCTGCGTTGCAAAGGCCCGGCAAAGCTGCAGCAGCTGAATGGCCCGACCAAGCCGCCTGCCTGAGTTGAGCCCGCAGGCAAGTGTTGGGAGGAATGGCGAGGGCGCAGAGAGCAGCAAAAGGTTGGCCTGCCTCTGGTGTGGAGAGTGCTTGGCGTGAGCAGTCACTGCTGGCCGCAAAAGCCTACTGCACCTGGTATTCCCAGGCGGTCTCCCATCCAAGTACTAACCAGACCTGAGTCTGCTTAGCTTCCGAGATCAGACGAGATCGGGCGTTTTCAGACTAGTATGGCCGTAGGCATCTGCAGCACCGTCTTCTCGCCTATTCAAGCTGGCCACCCTAGCACCCTCGCCACTTCTTCTTTCCGGTTGTTTTCAATTTTTTCTCTCTCTTTTTCTACTTCTACTTCTACTTCTCCTCCTCTTTCTCTCCTTCTCCTGCTAATTCTAGCCTATATGCCTGATACTCGCTCCCCTTCATGCCGTCCCCACCTAGCTCTCTTTTTTCTTCTCCACCTCCCCAAGGAAAACTGCAAGCCCCGCCCACCTCACACCAGCCTGCCGCCTGCACGCTGCTGCCTTTCCACATTGCAACGCTGCGCACTTCTCTCAGCACAGCCAGCACAAGGGTCAGGCAGGCAATGCAAGCCAGCTCTCTCTTCCTTCGCTTTCCACACCAGCCCCAATGCCACAACTTGCATTCATGCGGCGCCTTCAGGCTAGGAGAACGTCCTGCCGACACACTGGCTTGCGGCCACACGGGCCAGCTGGCGGGCCCATCAAAGTGCAGCACGCCAAGGCACCCAACCGTGCTGCGTTGCAAAGGCCCGGCAAAGCTGCAGCAGCTGAATGGCCCGACCAAGCCGCCTGCCTGAGTTGAGCCCGCAGGCAAGTGTTGGGAGGAATGGCGAGGACGCAGAGAGCAGCAAAAGGTTGGCCTGCCTCTGGTGTGGAGAGTGCTTGGCGTGAGCAGTCTCTGCTGGCCGCAAAAGCCTACTGCACCTGGGGATCCCAGGCGGTCTCCCATCCAAGTACTAACCAGGCCTGAGTCTGCTTAGCTTCCGAGATCAGACGAGATCGGGCGTTTTCAGACTAGTATGGCCGTAGGCATCTGCAGCACCGTCTTCTCGCCTATTCAAGTTGGCCACCCTAGCACCCTCGCCACTTCTTCTTTCCGGTTGTTTTCAATTTTCTCTCTCTCTTTTTCTACTTCTACTTCTACTTCTCCTCCTCTTTCTCTCCTTCTCCTGCTAATTCTAGCCTATATGCCTGATACTCGCTCCCCTTCATGCCGTCCCCACCTAGCTCTCTTTTTTCTTCTCCACCTCCCCAAGGAAAACTGCAAGCCCCGCCCACCTCACACCAGCCTGCCGCCTGCACGCTGCTGCCTTTCCACATTGCAACGCTGCGCACTTCTCTCAGCACAGCCAGCACAAGGGTCAGGCAGGCAATGCAAGCCAGCTCTCTCTTCCTTCGCTTTCCACACCAGCCCCAATGCCACAACTTGCATTCATGCGGCGCCTTCAGGCTAGGAGAGAGAACGTCCTGCCGACACACTGGCTTGCGGCCACACGGGCCAGCTGGCGGGCCCATCAAAGTGCAGCACGCCAAGGCACCCAACCGTGCTGCGTTGCAAAGGCCCGGCAAAGCTGCAGCAGCTGAATGGCCCGACCAAGCCGCCTGCCTGAGTTGAGCCCGCAGGCAAGTGTTGGGAGGAATGGCGAGGACGCAGAGAGCAGCAAAAGGTTGGCCTGCCTCTGGTGTGGAGAGTGCTTGGCGTGAGCAGTCTCTGCTGGCCGCAAAAGCCTACTGCACCTGGTATTCCCAGGCGGTCTCCCATCCAAGTACTAACCAGGCCTGAGTCTGCTTAGCTTCCGAGATCAGACGAGATCGGGCGTTTGCAGACTAGTATGGCTGGAGGTATCTGCAGCACCGTCTTCTCGCCTATTCAAGCTGGCCACCCTAGCACCCTCGCCACTTCTTCTTTCCGGTTGTTTTCAATTTTTTCTCTCTCTTTTTCTACTTCTACTTCTACTTCTCCTCCTCTTTCTCTCCTTCTCCTGCTAATTCTAGCCTATATGCCTGATACTCGCTCCCCTTCATGCCATCCCCACCGAGCTCTCTTTTTTCTTCTCCACCTCCTCAAGGAAAACTGCAAGCCCCGCCTACCTCACACCAGCCTGCCGCCTGCACGCTGCTGCCTTTCCACATTGCAATGCTGCGCACTTCTCTCAGCACAGCCAGCACAAGGGTCAGGCAGGCAATGCAAGCCAGCTCTCTCTTCCTTCGCTTTCCACACCAGCCCCAATGCCACAACTTGCATTCATGCGGCGCCTTCAGGCTAGGAGAGAGAACGTCCTGCCGACACACTGGCTTGCGGCCACACGGGCCAGCTGGCGTGCCCATCAAAGTGCAGCACGCCAAGGCACACAACCGTGCTGCGTTGCAAAGGCCCGGCAAAGCTGCAGCAGCTGAATGGCCCGACCAAGCCGCCTGCCTGAGTTGAGCCCGCAGGCAAGTGTTGGGAGGAATGGCGAGGACGCAGAGAGCAGCAAAAGGTTGGCCTGCCTCTGGTGTGGAGAGTGCTTGGCGTGAGCAGTCACTGCTGGCCGCAAAAGCCTACTGCACCTGGTATTCCCAGGCGGTCTCCCATCCAAGTACTAACCAGGCCTGAGTCTGCTTAGCTTCCGAGATCAGACGAGATCGGGCGTTTTCAGACTAGTATGGCCGTAGGCATCTGCAGCACCGTCTTCTCGCCTATTCAAGCTGGCCACCCTAGCACCCTCGCCACTTCTTCTTTCCGGTTGTTTTCAATTTTTTCTCTCTCTTTTTCTACTTCTACTTCTACTTCTCCTCCTCTTTCTCTCCTTCTCCTGCTAATTCTAGCCTATATGCCTGATACTCGCTCCCCTTCATGCCGTCCCCACCTAGCTCTCTTTTTTCTTCTCCACCTCCCCAAGGAAAACTGCAAGCCCCGCCCACCTCACACCAGCCTGCCGCCTGCACGCTGCTGCCTTTCCACATTGCAACGCTGCGCACTTCTCTCAGCACAGCCAGCACAAGGGTCAGGCAGGCAATGCAAGCCAGCTCTCTCTTCCTTCGCTTTCCACACCAGCCCCAATGCCACAACTTGCATTCATGCGGCGCCTTCAGGCTAGGAGAACGTCCTGCCGACACACTGGCTTGCGGCCACACGGGCCAGCTGGCGGGCCCATCAAAGTGCAGCACGCCAAGGCACCCAACCGTGCTGCGTTGCAAAGGCCCGGCAAAGCTGCAGCAGCTGAATGGCCCGACCAAGCCGCCTGCCTGAGTTGAGCCCGCAGGCAAGTGTTGGGAGGAATGGCGAGGACGCAGAGAGCAGCAAAAGGTTGGCCTGCCTCTGGTGTGGAGAGTGCTTGGCGTGAGCAGTCTCTGCTGGCCGCAAAAGCCTACTGCACCTGGTATTCCCAGGCGGTCTCCCATCCAAGTACTAACCAGGCCTGAGTCTGCTTAGCTTCCGAGATCAGACGAGATCGGGCGTTTTCAGACTAGTATGGCCGTAGGCATCTGCAGCACCGTCTTCTCGCCTATTCAAGTTGGCCACCCTAGCACCCTCGCCACTTCTTCTTTCCGGTTGTTTTCAATTTTTTCTCTCTCTTTTTCTACTTCTACTTCTACTTCTCCTCCTCTTTCTCTCCTTCTCCTGCTAATTCTAGCCTATATGCCTGATACTCGCTCCCCTTCATGCCGTCCCCACCTAGCTCTCTTTTTTCTTCTCCACCTCCCCAAGGAAAACTGCAAGCCCCGCCCACCTCACACCAGCCTGCCGCCTGCACGCTGCTGCCTTTCCACATTGCAACGCTGCGCACTTCTCTCAGCACAGCCAGCACAAGGGTCAGGCAGGCAATGCAAGCCAGCTCTCTCTTCCTTCGCTTTCCACACCAGCCCCAATGCCACAACTTGCATTCATGCGGCGCCTTCAGGCTAGGAGAACGTCCTGCCGACACACTGGCTTGCGGCCACACGGGCCAGCTGGCGGGCCCATCAAAGTGCAGCACGCCAAGGCACCCAACCGTGCTGCGTTGCAAAGGCCCGGCAAAGCTGCAGCAGCTGAATGGCCCGACCAAGCCGCCTGCCTGAGTTGAGCCCGCAGGCAAGTGTTGGGAGGAATGGCGAGGACGCAGAGAGCAGCAAAAGGTTGGCCTGCCTCTGGTGTGGAGAGTGCTTGGCGTGAGCAGTCTCTGCTGGCCGCAAAAGCCTACTGCACCTGGGGATCCCAGGCGGTCTCCCATCCAAGTACTAACCAGGCCTGAGTCTGCTTAGCTTCCGAGATCAGACGAGATCGGGCGTTTTCAGACTAGTATGGCCGTAGGCATCTGCAGCACCGTCTTCTCGCCTATTCAAGTTGGCCACCCTAGCACCCTCGCCACTTCTTCTTTCCGGTTGTTTTCAATTTTCTCTCTCTCTTTTTCTACTTCTACTTCTACTTCTCCTCCTCTTTCTCTCCTTCTCCTGCTAATTCTAGCCTATATGCCTGATACTCGCTCCCCTTCATGCCGTCCCCACCTAGCTCTCTTTTTTCTTCTCCACCTCCCCAAGGAAAACTGCAAGCCCCGCCCACCTCACACCAGCCTGCCGCCTGCACGCTGCTGCCTTTCCACATTGCAACGCTGCGCACTTCTCTCAGCACAGCCAGCACAAGGGTCAGGCAGGCAATGCAAGCCAGCTCTCTCTTCCTTCGCTTTCCACACCAGCCCCAATGCCACAACTTGCATTCATGCGGCGCCTTCAGGCTAGGAGAGAGAACGTCCTGCCGACACACTGGCTTGCGGCCACACGGGCCAGCTGGCGGGCCCATCAAAGTGCAGCACGCCAAGGCACCCAACCGTGCTGCGTTGCAAAGGCCCGGCAAAGCTGCAGCAGCTGAATGGCCCGACCAAGCCGCCTGCCTGAGTTGAGCCCGCAGGCAAGTGTTGGGAGGAATGGCGAGGACGCAGAGAGCAGCAAAAGGTTGGCCTGCCTCTGGTGTGGAGAGTGCTTGGCGTGAGCAGTCTCTGCTGGCCGCAAAAGCCTACTGCACCTGGTATTCCCAGGCGGTCTCCCATCCAAGTACTAACCAGGCCTGAGTCTGCTTAGCTTCCGAGATCAGACGAGATCGGGCGTTTGCAGACTAGTATGGCTGGAGGTATCTGCAGCACCGTCTTCTCGCCTATTCAAGCTGGCCACCCTAGCACCCTCGCCACTTCTTCTTTCCGGTTGTTTTCAATTTTTTCTCTCTCTTTTTCTACTTCTACTTCTACTTCTCCTCCTCTTTCTCTCCTTCTCCTGCTAATTCTAGCCTATATGCCTGATACTCGCTCCCCTTCATGCCATCCCCACCGAGCTCTCTTTTTTCTTCTCCACCTCCTCAAGGAAAACTGCAAGCCCCGCCTACCTCACACCAGCCTGCCGCCTGCACGCTGCTGCCTTTCCACATTGCAATGCTGCGCACTTCTCTCAGCACAGCCAGCACAAGGGTCAGGCAGGCAATGCAAGCCAGCTCTCTCTTCCTTCGCTTTCCACACCAGCCCCAATGCCACAACTTGCATTCATGCGGCGCCTTCAGGCTAGGAGAGAGAACGTCCTGCCGACACACTGGCTTGCGGCCACACGGGCCAGCTGGCGGGCCCATCAAAGTGCAGCACGCCAAGGCACACAACCGTGCTGCGTTGCAAAGGCCCGGCAAAGCTGCAGCAGCTGAATGGCCCGACCAAGCCGCCTGCCTGAGTTGAGCCCGCAGGCAAGTGTTGGGAGGAATGGCGAGGACGCAGAGAGCAGCAAAAGGTTGGCCTGCCTCTGGTGTGGAGAGTGCTTGGCGTGAGCAGTCACTGCTGGCCGCAAAAGCCTACTGCACCTGGTATTCCCAGGCGGTCTCCCATCCAAGTACTAACCAGGCCTGAGTCTGCTTAGCTTCCGAGATCAGACGAGATCGGGCGTTTTCAGACTAGTATGGCCGTAGGCATCTGCAGCACCGTCTTCTCGCCTATTCAAGCTGGCCACCCTAGCACCCTCGCCACTTCTTCTTTCCGGTTGTTTTCAATTTTTTCTCTCTCTTTTTCTACTTCTACTTCTACTTCTCCTCCTCTTTCTCTCCTTCTCCTGCTAATTCTAGCCTATATGCCTGATACTCGCTCCCCTTCATGCCGTCCCCACCTAGCTCTCTTTTTTCTTCTCCACCTCCCCAAGGAAAACTGCAAGCCCCGCCCACCTCACACCAGCCTGCCGCCTGCACGCTGCTGCCTTTCCACATTGCAACGCTGCGCACTTCTCTCAGCACAGCCAGCACAAGGGTCAGGCAGGCAATGCAAGCCAGCTCTCTCTTCCTTCGCTTTCCACACCAGCCCCAATGCCACAACTTGCATTCATGCGGCGCCTTCAGGCTAGGAGAACGTCCTGCCGACACACTGGCTTGCGGCCACACGGGCCAGCTGGCGGGCCCATCAAAGTGCAGCACGCCAAGGCACCCAACCGTGCTGCGTTGCAAAGGCCCGGCAAAGCTGCAGCAGCTGAATGGCCCGACCAAGCCGCCTGCCTGAGTTGAGCCCGCAGGCAAGTGTTGGGAGGAATGGCGAGGACGCAGAGAGCAGCAAAAGGTTGGCCTGCCTCTGGTGTGGAGAGTGCTTGGCGTGAGCAGTCTCTGCTGGCCGCAAAAGCCTACTGCACCTGGTATTCCCAGGCGGTCTCCCATCCAAGTACTAACCAGGCCTGAGTCTGCTTAGCTTCCGAGATCAGACGAGATCAGGCGTTTTCAGACTAGTATGGCCGTAGGCATCTGCAGCACCGTCTTCTCGCCTATTCAAGTTGGCCACCCTAGCACCCTCGCCACTTCTTCTTTCCGGTTGTTTTCAATTTTCTCTCTCTCTTTTTCTACTTCTACTTCTACTTCTCCTCCTCTTTCTCTCCTTCTCCTGCTAATTCTAGCCTATATGCCTGATACTCGCTCCCCTTCATGCCATCCCCACCGAGCTCTCTTTTTTCTTCTCCACCTCCTCAAGGAAAACTGCAAGCCCCGCCTACCTCACACCAGCCTGCCGCCTGCACGCTGCTGCCTTTCCACATTGCAATGCTGCGCACTTCTCTCAGCACAGCCAGCACAAGGGTCAGGCAGGCAATGCAAGCCAGCTCTCTCTTCCTTCGCTTTCCACACCAGCCCCAATGCCACAAGTTGCATTCATGCGGCGCCTTCAGGCTAGGAGAGAGAACGTCCTGCCGACACACTGGCTTGCGGCCACACGGGCCAGCTGGCGTGCCCATCAAAGTGCAGCACGCCAAGGCACACAACCGTGCTGCGTTGCAAAGGCCCGGCAAAGCTGCAGCAGCTGAATGGCCCGACCAAGCCGCCTGCCTGAGTTGAGCCCGCAGGCAAGTGTTGGGAGGAATGGCGAGGGCGCAGAGAGCAGCAAAAGGTTGGCCTGCCTCTGGTGTGGAGAGTGCTTGGCGTGAGCAGTCACTGCTGGCCGCAAAAGCCTACTGCACCTGGTATTCCCAGGCGGTCTCCCATCCAAGTACTAACCAGACCTGAGTCTGCTTAGCTTCCGAGATCAGACGAGATCGGGCGTTTTCAGACTAGTATGGCCGTAGGCATCTGCAGCACCGTCTTCTCGCCTATTCAAGCTGGCCACCCTAGCACCCTCGCCACTTCTTCTTTCCGGTTGTTTTCAATTTTTTCTCTCTCTTTTTCTACTTCTACTTCTACTTCTCCTCCTCTTTCTCTCCTTCTCCTGCTAATTCTAGCCTATATGCCTGATACTCGCTCCCCTTCATGCCGTCCCCACCTAGCTCTCTTTTTTCTTCTCCACCTCCCCAAGGAAAACTGCAAGCCCCGCCCACCTCACACCAGCCTGCCGCCTGCACGCTGCTGCCTTTCCACATTGCAACGCTGCGCACTTCTCTCAGCACAGCCAGCACAAGGGTCAGGCAGGCAATGCAAGCCAGCTCTCTCTTCCTTCGCTTTCCACACCAGCCCCAATGCCACAACTTGCATTCATGCGGCGCCTTCAGGCTAGGAGAACGTCCTGCCGACACACTGGCTTGCGGCCACACGGGCCAGCTGGCGGGCCCATCAAAGTGCAGCACGCCAAGGCACCCAACCGTGCTGCGTTGCAAAGGCCCGGCAAAGCTGCAGCAGCTGAATGGCCCGACCAAGCCGCCTGCCTGAGTTGAGCCCGCAGGCAAGTGTTGGGAGGAATGGCGAGGACGCAGAGAGCAGCAAAAGGTTGGCCTGCCTCTGGTGTGGAGAGTGCTTGGCGTGAGCAGTCTCTGCTGGCCGCAAAAGCCTACTGCACCTGGTATTCCCAGGCGGTCTCCCATCCAAGTACTAACCAGGCCTGAGTCTGCTTAGCTTCCGAGATCAGACGAGATCGGGCGTTTTCAGACTAGTATGGCCGTAGGCATCTGCAGCACCGTCTTCTCGCCTATTCAAGTTGGCCACCCTAGCACCCTCGCCACTTCTTCTTTCCGGTTGTTTTCAATTTTCTCTCTCTCTTTTTCTACTTCTACTTCTACTTCTCCTCCTCTTTCTCTCCTTCTCCTGCTAATTCTAGCCTATATGCCTGATACTCGCTCCCCTTCATGCCGTCCCCACCTAGCTCTCTTTTTTCTTCTCCACCTCCCCAAGGAAAACTGCAAGCCCCGCCCACCTCACACCAGCCTGCCGCCTGCACGCTGCTGCCTTTCCACATTGCAACGCTGCGCACTTCTCTCAGCACAGCCAGCACAAGGGTCAGGCAGGCAATGCAAGCCAGCTCTCTCTTCCTTCGCTTTCCACACCAGCCCCAATGCCACAACTTGCATTCATGCGGCGCCTTCAGGCTAGGAGAGAGAACGTCCTGCCGACACACTGGCTTGCGGCCACACGGGCCAGCTGGCGGGCCCATCAAAGTGCAGCACGCCAAGGCACCCAACCGTGCTGCGTTGCAAAGGCCCGGCAAAGCTGCAGCAGCTGAATGGCCCGACCAAGCCGCCTGCCTGAGTTGAGCCCGCAGGCAAGTGTTGGGAGGAATGGCGAGGACGCAGAGAGCAGCAAAAGGTTGGCCTGCCTCTGGTGTGGAGAGTGCTTGGCGTGAGCAGTCTCTGCTGGCCGCAAAAGCCTACTGCACCTGGTATTCCCAGGCGGTCTCCCATCCAAGTACTAACCAGGCCTGAGTCTGCTTAGCTTCCGAGATCAGACGAGATCGGGCGTTTGCAGACTAGTATGGCCGGAGGCATCTGCAGCACCGTCTTCTCGCCTATTCAAGCTGGCCACCCTAGCACCCTCGCCACTTCTTCTTTCCGGTTGTTTTCAATTTTTTCTCTCTCTTTTTCTACTTCTACTTCTACTTCTCCTCCTCTTTCTCTCCTTCTCCTGCTAATTCTAGCCTATATGCCTGATACTCGCTCCCCTTCATGCCATCCCCACCGAGCTCTCTTTTTTCTTCTCCACCTCCTCAAGGAAAACTGCAAGCCCCGCCTACCTCACACCAGCCTGCCGCCTGCACGCTGCTGCCTTTCCACATTGCAATGCTGCGCACTTCTCTCAGCACAGCCAGCACAAGGGTCAGGCAGGCAATGCAAGCCAGCTCTCTCTTCCTTCGCTTTCCACACCAGCCCCAATGCCACAACTTGCATTCATGCGGCGCCTTCAGGCTAGGAGAGAGAACGTCCTGCCGACACACTGGCTTGCGGCCACACGGGCCAGCTGGCGTGCCCATCAAAGTGCAGCACGCCAAGGCACACAACCGTGCTGCGTTGCAAAGGCCCGGCAAAGCTGCAGCAGCTGAATGGCCCGACCAAGCCGCCTGCCTGAGTTGAGCCCGCAGGCAAGTGTTGGGAGGAATGGCGAGGACGCAGAGAGCAGCAAAAGGTTGGCCTGCCTCTGGTGTGGAGAGTGCTTGGCGTGAGCAGTCACTGCTGGCCGCAAAAGCCTACTGCACCTGGTATTCCCAGGCGGTCTCCCATCCAAGTACTAACCAGGCCTGAGTCTGCTTAGCTTCCGAGATCAGACGAGATCGGGCGTTTTCAGACTAGTATGGCCGTAGGCATCTGCAGCACCGTCTTCTCGCCTATTCAAGCTGGCCACCCTAGCACCCTCGCCACTTCTTCTTTCCGGTTGTTTTCAATTTTTTCTCTCTCTTTTTCTACTTCTACTTCTACTTCTCCTCCTCTTTCTCTCCTTCTCCTGCTAATTCTAGCCTATATGCCTGATACTCGCTCCCCTTCATGCCGTCCCCACCTAGCTCTCTTTTTTCTTCTCCACCTCCCCAAGGAAAACTGCAAGCCCCGCCCACCTCACACCAGCCTGCCGCCTGCACGCTGCTGCCTTTCCACATTGCAACGCTGCGCACTTCTCTCAGCACAGCCAGCACAAGGGTCAGGCAGGCAATGCAAGCCAGCTCTCTCTTCCTTCGCTTTCCACACCAGCCCCAATGCCACAACTTGCATTCATGCGGCGCCTTCAGGCTAGGAGAACGTCCTGCCGACACACTGGCTTGCGGCCACACGGGCCAGCTGGCGGGCCCATCAAAGTGCAGCACGCCAAGGCACCCAACCGTGCTGCGTTGCAAAGGCCCGGCAAAGCTGCAGCAGCTGAATGGCCCGACCAAGCCGCCTGCCTGAGTTGAGCCCGCAGGCAAGTGTTGGGAGGAATGGCGAGGACGCAGAGAGCAGCAAAAGGTTGGCCTGCCTCTGGTGTGGAGAGTGCTTGGCGTGAGCAGTCTCTGCTGGCCGCAAAAGCCTACTGCACCTGGTATTCCCAGGCGGTCTCCCATCCAAGTACTAACCAGGCCTGAGTCTGCTTAGCTTCCGAGATCAGACGAGATCGGGCGTTTTCAGACTAGTATGGCCGTAGGCATCTGCAGCACCGTCTTCTCGCCTATTCAAGTTGGCCACCCTAGCACCCTCGCCACTTCTTCTTTCCGGTTGTTTTCAATTTTCTCTCTCTCTTTTTCTACTTCTACTTCTACTTCTCCTCCTCTTTCTCTCCTTCTCCTGCTAATTCTAGCCTATATGCCTGATACTCGCTCCCCTTCATGCCGTCCCCACCTAGCTCTCTTTTTTCTTCTCCACCTCCCCAAGGAAAACTGCAAGCCCCGCCCACCTCACACCAGCCTGCCGCCTGCACGCTGCTGCCTTTCCACATTGCAACGCTGCGCACTTCTCTCAGCACAGCCAGCACAAGGGTCAGGCAGGCAATGCAAGCCAGCTCTCTCTTCCTTCGCTTTCCACACCAGCCCCAATGCCACAACTTGCATTCATGCGGCGCCTTCAGGCTAGGAGAGAGAACGTCCTGCCGACACACTGGCTTGCGGCCACACGGGCCAGCTGGCGGGCCCATCAAAGTGCAGCACGCCAAGGCACCCAACCGTGCTGCGTTGCAAAGGCCCGGCAAAGCTGCAGCAGCTGAATGGCCCGACCAAGCCGCCTGCCTGAGTTGAGCCCGCAGGCAAGTGTTGGGAGGAATGGCGAGGACGCAGAGAGCAGCAAAAGGTTGGCCTGCCTCTGGTGTGGAGAGTGCTTGGCGTGAGCAGTCACTGCTGGCCGCAAAAGCCTACTGCACCTGGTATTCCCAGGCGGTCTCCCATCCAAGTACTAACCAGGCCTGAGTTTGCTTAGCTTCCGAGATCAGACGAGATCGGGCGTTTTCAGACTAGTATGGCCGTAGGCATCTGCAGCACCGTCTTCTCGCCTATTCAAGCTGGCCACCCTAGCACCCTCGCCACTTCTTCTTTCCGGTTGTTTTCAATTTTTTCTCTCTCTTTTTCTACTTCTACTTCTACTTCTCCTCCTCTTTCTCTCCTTCTCCTGCTAATTCTAGCCTATATGCCTGATACTCGCTCCCCTTCATGCCGTCCCCACCTAGCTCTCTTTTTTCTTCTCCACCTCCCCAAGGAAAACTGCAAGCCCCGCCCACCTCACACCATCCTGCCGCCTGCACGCTGCTGCCTTTCCACATTGCAACGCTGCGCACTTCTCTCAGCACAGCCAGCACAAGGGTCAGGCAGGCAATGCAAGCCAGCTCTCTCTTCCTTCGCTTTCCACACCAGCCCCAATGCCACAACTTGCATTCATGCGGCGCCTTCAGGCTAGGAGAACGTCCTGCCGACACACTGGCTTGCGGCCACACGGGCCAGCTGGCGGGCCCATCAAAGTGCAGCACGCCAAGGCACCCAACCGTGCTGCGTTGCAAAGGCCCGGCAAAGCTGCAGCAGCTGAATGGCCCGACCAAGCCGCCTGCCTGAGTTGAGCCCGCAGGCAAGTGTTGGGAGGAATGGCGAGGACGCAGAGAGCAGCAAAAGGTTGGCCTGCCTCTGGTGTGGAGAGTGCTTGGCGTGAGCAGTCTCTGCTGGCCGCAAAAGCCTACTGCACCTGGTATTCCCAGGCGGTCTCCCATCCAAGTACTAACCAGGCCTGAGTCTGCTTAGCTTCCGAGATCAGACGAGATCGGGCGTTTTCAGACTAGTATGGCCGTAGGCATCTGCAGCACCGTCTTCTCGCCTATTCAAGTTGGCCACCCTAGCACCCTCGCCACTTCTTCTTTCCGGTTGTTTTCAATTTTCTCTCTCTCTTTTTCTACTTCTACTTCTACTTCTCCTCCTCTTTCTCTCCTTCTCCTGCTAATTCTAGCCTATATGCCTGATACTCGCTCCCCTTCATGCCGTCCCCACCTAGCTCTCTTTTTTCTTCTCCACCTCCCCAAGGAAAACTGCAAGCCCCGCCCACCTCACACCAGCCTGCCGCCTGCACGCTGCTGCCTTTCCACATTGCAACGCTGCGCACTTCTCTCAGCACAGCCAGCACAAGGGTCAGGCAGGCAATGCAAGCCAGCTCTCTTTTCCTTCGCTTTCCACACCAGCCCCAATGCCACAACTTGCATTCATGCGGCGCCTTCAGGCTAGGAGAGAGAACGTCCTGCCGACACACTGGCTTGCGGCCACACGGGCCAGCTGGCGGGCCCATCAAAGTGCAGCACGCCAAGGCACCCAACCGTGCTGCGTTGCAAAGGCCCGGCAAAGCTGCAGCAGCTGAATGGCCCGACCAAGCCGCCTGCCTGAGTTGAGCCCGCAGGCAAGTGTTGGGAGGAATGGCGAGGACGCAGAGAGCAGCAAAAGGTTGGCCTGCCTCTGGTGTGGAGAGTGCTTGGCGTGAGCAGTCTCTGCTGGCCGCAAAAGCCTACTGCACCTGGTATTCCCAGGCGGTCTCCCATCCAAGTACTAACCAGGCCTGAGTCTGCTTAGCTTCCGAGATCAGACGAGATCGGGCGTTTTCAGACTAGTATGGCCGGAGGCATCTGCAGCACCGTCTTCTCGCCTATTCAAGCTGGCCACCCTAGCACCCTCGCCACTTCTTCTTTCCGGTTGTTTTCAATTTTTTCTCTCTCTTTTTCTACTTCTACTTCTACTTCTCCTCCTCTTTCTCTCCTTCTCCTGCTAATTCTAGCCTATATGCCTGATACTCGCTCCCCTTCATGCCATCCCCACCGAGCTCTCTTTTTTCTTCTCCACCTCCTCAAGGAAAACTGCAAGCCCCGCCTACCTCACACCAGCCTGCCGCCTGCACGCTGCTGCCTTTCCACATTGCAATGCTGCGCACTTCTCTCAGCACAGCCAGCACAAGGGTCAGGCAGGCAATGCAAGCCAGCTCTCTCTTCCTTCGCTTTCCACACCAGCCCCAATGCCACAACTTGCATTCATGCGGCGCCTTCAGGCTAGGAGAGAGAACGTCCTGCCGACACACTGGCTTGCGGCCACACGGGCCAGCTGGCGTGCCCATCAAAGTGCAGCACGCCAAGGCACACAACCGTGCTGCGTTGCAAAGGCCCGGCAAAGCTGCAGCAGCTGAATGGCCCGACCAAGCCGCCTGCCTGAGTTGAGCCCGCAGGCAAGTGTTGGGAGGAATGGCGAGGACGCAGAGAGCAGCAAAAGGTTGGCCTGCCTCTGGTGTGGAGAGTGCTTGGCGTGAGCAGTCACTGCTGGCCGCAAAAGCCTACTGCACCTGGTATTCCCAGGCGGTCTCCCATCCAAGTACTAACCAGGCCTGAGTCTGCTTAGCTTCCGAGATCAGACGAGATCGGGCGTTTTCAGACTAGTATGGCCGTAGGCATCTGCAGCACCGTCTTCTCGCCTATTCAAGCTGGCCACCCTAGCACCCTCGCCACTTCTTCTTTCCGGTTGTTTTCAATTTTTTCTCTCTCTTTTTCTACTTCTACTTCTACTTCTCCTCCTCTTTCTCTCCTTCTCCTGCTAATTCTAGCCTATATGCCTGATACTCGCTCCCCTTCATGCCGTCCCCACCTAGCTCTCTTTTTTCTTCTCCACCTCCCCAAGGAAAACTGCAAGCCCCGCCCACCTCACACCAGCCTGCCGCCTGCACGCTGCTGCCTTTCCACATTGCAACGCTGCGCACTTCTCTCAGCACAGCCAGCACAAGGGTCAGGCAGGCAATGCAAGCCAGCTCTCTCTTCCTTCGCTTTCCACACCAGCCCCAATGCCACAACTTGCATTCATGCGGCGCCTTCAGGCTAGGAGAACGTCCTGCCGACACACTGGCTTGCGGCCACACGGGCCAGCTGGCGGGCCCATCAAAGTGCAGCACGCCAAGGCACCCAACCGTGCTGCGTTGCAAAGGCCCGGCAAAGCTGCAGCAGCTGAATGGCCCGACCAAGCCGCCTGCCTGAGTTGAGCCCGCAGGCAAGTGTTGGGAGGAATGGCGAGGACGCAGAGAGCAGCAAAAGGTTGGCCTGCCTCTGGTGTGGAGAGTGCTTGGCGTGAGCAGTCTCTGCTGGCCGCAAAAGCCTACTGCACCTGGTATTCCCAGGCGGTCTCCCATCCAAGTACTAACCAGGCCTGAGTCTGCTTAGCTTCCGAGATCAGACGAGATCGGGCGTTTTCAGACTAGTATGGCCGTAGGCATCTGCAGCACCGTCTTCTCGCCTATTCAAGTTGGCCACCCTAGCACCCTCGCCACTTCTTCTTTCCGGTTGTTTTCAATTTTCTCTCTCTCTTTTTCTACTTCTACTTCTACTTCTCCTCCTCTTTCTCTCCTTCTCCTGCTAATTCTAGCCTATATGCCTGATACTCGCTCCCCTTCATGCCGTCCCCACCTAGCTCTCTTTTTTCTTCTCCACCTCCCCAAGGAAAACTGCAAGCCCCGCCCACCTCACACCAGCCTGCCGCCTGCACGCTGCTGCCTTTCCACATTGCAACGCTGCGCACTTCTCTCAGCACAGCCAGCACAAGGGTCAGGCAGGCAATGCAAGCCAGCTCTCTCTTCCTTCGCTTTCCACACCAGCCCCAATGCCACAACTTGCATTCATGCGGCGCCTTCAGGCTAGGAGAGAGAACGTCCTGCCGACACACTGGCTTGCGGCCACACGGGCCAGCTGGCGGGCCCATCAAAGTGCAGCACGCCAAGGCACCCAACCGTGCTGCGTTGCAAAGGCCCGGCAAAGCTGCAGCAGCTGAATGGCCCGACCAAGCCGCCTGCCTGAGTTGAGCCCGCAGGCAAGTGTTGGGAGGAATGGTGAGGACGCAGAGAGCAGCAAAAGGTTGGCCTGCCTCTGGTGTGGAGAGTGCTTGGCGTGAGCAGTCACTGCTGGCCGCAAAAGCCTACTGCACCTGGTATTCCCAGGCGGTCTCCCATCCAAGTACTAACCAGGCCTGAGTTTGCTTAGCTTCCGAGATCAGACGAGATCGGGCGTTTTCAGACTAGTATGGCCGTAGGCATCTGCAGCACCGTCTTCTCGCCTATTCAAGCTGGCCACCCTAGCACCCTCGCCACTTCTTCTTTCCGGTTGTTTTCAATTTTTTCTCTCTCTTTTTCTACTTCTACTTCTACTTCTCCTCCTCTTTCTCTCCTTCTCCTGCTAATTCTAGCCTATATGCCTGATACTCGCTCCCCTTCATGCCGTCCCCACCTAGCTCTCTTTTTTCTTCTCCACCTCCCCAAGGAAAACTGCAAGCCCCGCCCACCTCACACCATCCTGCCGCCTGCACGCTGCTGCCTTTCCACATTGCAACGCTGCGCACTTCTCTCAGCACAGCCAGCACAAGGGTCAGGCAGGCAATGCAAGCCAGCTCTCTCTTCCTTCGCTTTCCACACCAGCCCCAATGCCACAACTTGCATTCATGCGGCGCCTTCAGGCTAGGAGAACGTCCTGCCGACACACTGGCTTGCGGCCACACGGGCCAGCTGGCGGGCCCATCAAAGTGCAGCACGCCAAGGCACCCAACCGTGCTGCGTTGCAAAGGCCCGGCAAAGCTGCAGCAGCTGAATGGCCCGACCAAGCCGCCTGCCTGAGTTGAGCCCGCAGGCAAGTGTTGGGAGGAATGGCGAGGACGCAGAGAGCAGCAAAAGGTTGGCCTGCCTCTGGTGTGGAGAGTGCTTGGCGTGAGCAGTCTCTGCTGGCCGCAAAAGCCTACTGCACCTGGTATTCCCAGGCGGTCTCCCATCCAAGTACTAACCAGGCCTGAGTCTGCTTAGCTTCCGAGATCAGACGAGATCGGGCGTTTTCAGACTAGTATGGCCGTAGGCATCTGCAGCACCGTCTTCTCGCCTATTCAAGTTGGCCACCCTAGCACCCTCGCCACTTCTTCTTTCCGGTTGTTTTCAATTTTCTCTCTCTCTTTTTCTACTTCTACTTCTACTTCTCCTCCTCTTTCTCTCCTTCTCCTGCTAATTCTAGCCTATATGCCTGATACTCGCTCCCCTTCATGCCGTCCCCACCTAGCTCTCTTTTTTCTTCTCCACCTCCCCAAGGAAAACTGCAAGCCCCGCCCACCTCACACCAGCCTGCCGCCTGCACGCTGCTGCCTTTCCACATTGCAACGCTGCGCACTTCTCTCAGCACAGCCAGCACAAGGGTCAGGCAGGCAATGCAAGCCAGCTCTCTTTTCCTTCGCTTTCCACACCAGCCCCAATGCCACAACTTGCATTCATGCGGCGCCTTCAGGCTAGGAGAGAGAACGTCCTGCCGACACACTGGCTTGCGGCCACACGGGCCAGCTGGCGGGCCCATCAAAGTGCAGCACGCCAAGGCACCCAACCGTGCTGCGTTGCAAAGGCCCGGCAAAGCTGCAGCAGCTGAATGGCCCGACCAAGCCGCCTGCCTGAGTTGAGCCCGCAGGCAAGTGTTGGGAGGAATGGCGAGGACGCAGAGAGCAGCAAAAGGTTGGCCTGCCTCTGGTGTGGAGAGTGCTTGGCGTGAGCAGTCTCTGCTGGCCGCAAAAGCCTACTGCACCTGGTATTCCCAGGCGGTCTCCCATCCAAGTACTAACCAGGCCTGAGTCTGCTTAGCTTCCGAGATCAGACGAGATCGGGCGTTTTCAGACTAGTATGGCCGGAGGCATCTGCAGCACCGTCTTCTCGCCTATTCAAGCTGGCCACCCTAGCACCCTCGCCACTTCTTCTTTCCGGTTGTTTTCAATTTTTTCTCTCTCTTTTTCTACTTCTACTTCTACTTCTCCTCCTCTTTCTCTCCTTCTCCTGCTAATTCTAGCCTATATGCCTGATACTCGCTCCCCTTCATGCCATCCCCACCGAGCTCTCTTTTTTCTTCTCCACCTCCTCAAGGAAAACTGCAAGCCCCGCCTACCTCACACCAGCCTGCCGCCTGCACGCTGCTGCCTTTCCACATTGCAATGCTGCGCACTTCTCTCAGCACAGCCAGCACAAGGGTCAGGCAGGCAATGCAAGCCAGCTCTCTCTTCCTTCGCTTTCCACACCAGCCCCAATGCCACAACTTGCATTCATGCGGCGCCTTCAGGCTAGGAGAGAGAACGTCCTGCCGACACACTGGCTTGCGGCCACACGGGCCAGCTGGCGTGCCCATCAAAGTGCAGCACGCCAAGGCACACAACCGTGCTGCGTTGCAAAGGCCCGGCAAAGCTGCAGCAGCTGAATGGCCCGACCAAGCCGCCTGCCTGAGTTGAGCCCGCAGGCAAGTGTTGGGAGGAATGGCGAGGACGCAGAGAGCAGCAAAAGGTTGGCCTGCCTCTGGTGTGGAGAGTGCTTGGCGTGAGCAGTCACTGCTGGCCGCAAAAGCCTACTGCACCTGGTATTCCCAGGCGGTCTCCCATCCAAGTACTAACCAGGCCTGAGTCTGCTTAGCTTCCGAGATCAGACGAGATCGGGCGTTTTCAGACTAGTATGGCCGTAGGCATCTGCAGCACCGTCTTCTCGCCTATTCAAGCTGGCCACCCTAGCACCCTCGCCACTTCTTCTTTCCGGTTGTTTTCAATTTTTTCTCTCTCTTTTTCTACTTCTACTTCTACTTCTCCTCCTCTTTCTCTCCTTCTCCTGCTAATTCTAGCCTATATGCCTGATACTCGCTCCCCTTCATGCCGTCCCCACCTAGCTCTCTTTTTTCTTCTCCACCTCCCCAAGGAAAACTGCAAGCCCCGCCCACCTCACACCAGCCTGCCGCCTGCACGCTGCTGCCTTTCCACATTGCAACGCTGCGCACTTCTCTCAGCACAGCCAGCACAAGGGTCAGGCAGGCAATGCAAGCCAGCTCTCTCTTCCTTCGCTTTCCACACCAGCCCCAATGCCACAACTTGCATTCATGCGGCGCCTTCAGGCTAGGAGAACGTCCTGCCGACACACTGGCTTGCGGCCACACGGGCCAGCTGGCGGGCCCATCAAAGTGCAGCACGCCAAGGCACCCAACCGTGCTGCGTTGCAAAGGCCCGGCAAAGCTGCAGCAGCTGAATGGCCCGACCAAGCCGCCTGCCTGAGTTGAGCCCGCAGGCAAGTGTTGGGAGGAATGGCGAGGACGCAGAGAGCAGCAAAAGGTTGGCCTGCCTCTGGTGTGGAGAGTGCTTGGCGTGAGCAGTCTCTGCTGGCCGCAAAAGCCTACTGCACCTGGTATTCCCAGGCGGTCTCCCATCCAAGTACTAACCAGGCCTGAGTCTGCTTAGCTTCCGAGATCAGACGAGATCGGGCGTTTTCAGACTAGTATGGCCGTAGGCATCTGCAGCACCGTCTTCTCGCCTATTCAAGTTGGCCACCCTAGCACCCTCGCCACTTCTTCTTTCCGGTTGTTTTCAATTTTCTCTCTCTCTTTTTCTACTTCTACTTCTACTTCTCCTCCTCTTTCTCTCCTTCTCCTGCTAATTCTAGCCTATATGCCTGATACTCGCTCCCCTTCATGCCGTCCCCACCTAGCTCTCTTTTTTCTTCTCCACCTCCCCAAGGAAAACTGCAAGCCCCGCCCACCTCACACCAGCCTGCCGCCTGCACGCTGCTGCCTTTCCACATTGCAACGCTGCGCACTTCTCTCAGCACAGCCAGCACAAGGGTCAGGCAGGCAATGCAAGCCAGCTCTCTCTTCCTTCGCTTTCCACACCAGCCCCAATGCCACAACTTGCATTCATGCGGCGCCTTCAGGCTAGGAGAGAGAACGTCCTGCCGACACACTGGCTTGCGGCCACACGGGCCAGCTGGCGGGCCCATCAAAGTGCAGCACGCCAAGGCACCCAACCGTGCTGCGTTGCAAAGGCCCGGCAAAGCTGCAGCAGCTGAATGGCCCGACCAAGCCGCCTGCCTGAGTTGAGCCCGCAGGCAAGTGTTGGGAGGAATGGCGAGGACGCAGAGAGCAGCAAAAGGTTGGCCTGCCTCTGGTGTGGAGAGTGCTTGGCGTGAGCAGTCACTGCTGGCCGCAAAAGCCTACTGCACCTGGTATTCCCAGGCGGTCTCCCATCCAAGTACTAACCAGGCCTGAGTTTGCTTAGCTTCCGAGATCAGACGAGATCGGGCGTTTTCAGACTAGTATGGCCGTAGGCATCTGCAGCACCGTCTTCTCGCCTATTCAAGCTGGCCACCCTAGCACCCTCGCCACTTCTTCTTTCCGGTTGTTTTCAATTTTTTCTCTCTCTTTTTCTACTTCTACTTCTACTTCTCCTCCTCTTTCTCTCCTTCTCCTGCTAATTCTAGCCTATATGCCTGATACTCGCTCCCCTTCATGCCGTCCCCACCTAGCTCTCTTTTTTCTTCTCCACCTCCCCAAGGAAAACTGCAAGCCCCGCCCACCTCACACCATCCTGCCGCCTGCACGCTGCTGCCTTTCCACATTGCAACGCTGCGCACTTCTCTCAGCACAGCCAGCACAAGGGTCAGGCAGGCAATGCAAGCCAGCTCTCTCTTCCTTCGCTTTCCACACCAGCCCCAATGCCACAACTTGCATTCATGCGGCGCCTTCAGGCTAGGAGAACGTCCTGCCGACACACTGGCTTGCGGCCACACGGGCCAGCTGGCGGGCCCATCAAAGTGCAGCACGCCAAGGCACCCAACCGTGCTGCGTTGCAAAGGCCCGGCAAAGCTGCAGCAGCTGAATGGCCCGACCAAGCCGCCTGCCTGAGTTGAGCCCGCAGGCAAGTGTTGGGAGGAATGGCGAGGACGCAGAGAGCAGCAAAAGGTTGGCCTGCCTCTGGTGTGGAGAGTGCTTGGCGTGAGCAGTCTCTGCTGGCCGCAAAAGCCTACTGCACCTGGTATTCCCAGGCGGTCTCCCATCCAAGTACTAACCAGGCCTGAGTCTGCTTAGCTTCCGAGATCAGACGAGATCGGGCGTTTTCAGACTAGTATGGCCGTAGGCATCTGCAGCACCGTCTTCTCGCCTATTCAAGTTGGCCACCCTAGCACCCTCGCCACTTCTTCTTTCCGGTTGTTTTCAATTTTCTCTCTCTCTTTTTCTACTTCTACTTCTACTTCTCCTCCTCTTTCTCTCCTTCTCCTGCTAATTCTAGCCTATATGCCTGATACTCGCTCCCCTTCATGCCGTCCCCACCTAGCTCTCTTTTTTCTTCTCCACCTCCCCAAGGAAAACTGCAAGCCCCGCCCACCTCACACCAGCCTGCCGCCTGCACGCTGCTGCCTTTCCACATTGCAACGCTGCGCACTTCTCTCAGCACAGCCAGCACAAGGGTCAGGCAGGCAATGCAAGCCAGCTCTCTTTTCCTTCGCTTTCCACACCAGCCCCAATGCCACAACTTGCATTCATGCGGCGCCTTCAGGCTAGGAGAGAGAACGTCCTGCCGACACACTGGCTTGCGGCCACACGGGCCAGCTGGCGGGCCCATCAAAGTGCAGCACGCCAAGGCACCCAACCGTGCTGCGTTGCAAAGGCCCGGCAAAGCTGCAGCAGCTGAATGGCCCGACCAAGCCGCCTGCCTGAGTTGAGCCCGCAGGCAAGTGTTGGGAGGAATGGCGAGGACGCAGAGAGCAGCAAAAGGTTGGCCTGCCTCTGGTGTGGATAGTGCTTGGCGTGAGCAGTCTCTGCTGGCCGCAAAAGCCTACTGCACCTGGTATTCCCAGGCGGTCTCCCATCCAAGTACTAACCAGGCCTGAGTCTGCTTAGCTTCCGAGATCAGACGAGATCGGGCGTTTTCAGACTAGTATGGCCGGAGGCATCTGCAGCACCGTCTTCTCGCCTATTCAAGCTGGCCACCCTAGCACCCTCGCCACTTCTTCTTTCCGGTTGTTTTCAATTTTTTCTCTCTCTTTTTCTACTTCTACTTCTACTTCTCCTCCTCTTTCTCTCCTTCTCCTGCTAATTCTAGCCTATATGCCTGATACTCGCTCCCCTTCATGCCATCCCCACCGAGCTCTCTTTTTTCTTCTCCACCTCCTCAAGGAAAACTGCAAGCCCCGCCTACCTCACACCAGCCTGCCGCCTGCACGCTGCTGCCTTTCCACATTGCAATGCTGCGCACTTCTCTCAGCACAGCCAGCACAAGGGTCAGGCAGGCAATGCAAGCCAGCTCTCTCTTCCTTCGCTTTCCACACCAGCCCCAATGCCACAACTTGCATTCATGCGGCGCCTTCAGGCTAGGAGAGAGAACGTCCTGCCGACACACTGGCTTGCGGCCACACGGGCCAGCTGGCGTGCCCATCAAAGTGCAGCACGCCAAGGCACACAACCGTGCTGCGTTGCAAAGGCCCGGCAAAGCTGCAGCAGCTGAATGGCCCGACCAAGCCGCCTGCCTGAGTTGAGCCCGCAGGCAAGTGTTGGGAGGAATGGCGAGGACGCAGAGAGCAGCAAAAGGTTGGCCTGCCTCTGGTGTGGAGAGTGCTTGGCGTGAGCAGTCACTGCTGGCCGCAAAAGCCTACTGCACCTGGTATTCC
>NC_092710.1:304438467-304480967 GCF_047496885.1 Scyliorhinus torazame
GCGTTTTCAGACTAGTATGGCCGTAGGCATCTGCAGCACCGTCTTCTCGCCTATTCAAGCTGGCCACCCTAGCACCCTCGCCACTTCTTCTTTCCGGTTGTTTTCAATTTTTTCTCTCTCTTTTTCTACTTCTACTTCTACTTCTCCTCCTCTTTCTCTCCTTCTCCTGCTAATTCTAGCCTATATGCCTGATACTCGCTCCCCTTCATGCCGTCCCCACCGAGCTCTCTTTTTTCTTCTCCACCTCCTCAAGGAAAACTGCAAGCCCCGCCTACCTCACACCAGCCTGCCGCCTGCACGCTGCTGCCTTTCCACATTGCAACGCTGCGCACTTCTCTCAGCACAGCCAGCACAAGGGTCAGGCAGGCAATGCAAGCCAGCTCTCTCTTCCTTCGCTTTCCACACCAGCCCCAATGCCACAACTTGCATTCATGCGGCGCCTTCAGGCTAGGAGAACGTCCTGCCGACACACTGGCTTGCGGCCACACGGGCCAGCTGGCGGGCCCATCAAAGTGCAGCACGCCAAGGCACCCAACCGTGCTGCGTTGCAAAGGCCCGGCAAAGCTGCAGCAGCTGAATGGCCCGACCAAGCCGCCTGCCTGAGTTGAGCCCGCAGGCAAGTGTTGGGAGGAATGGCGAGGACGCAGAGAGCAGCAAAAGGTTGGCCTGCCTCTGGTGTGGAGAGTGCTTGGCGTGAGCAGTCTCTGCTGGCCGCAAAAGCCTACTGCACCTGGTATTCCCAGGCGGTCTCCCATCCAAGTACTAACCAGGCCTGAGTCTGCTTAACTTCCGAGATCAGACGAGATCGGGCGTTTTCAGACTAGTATGGCCGTAGGCATCTGCAGCACCGTCTTCTCGCCTATTCAAGTTGGCCACCCTAGCACCCTCGCCACTTCTTCTTTCCGGTTGTTTTCAATTTTCTCTCTCTCTTTTTCTACTTCTACTTCTACTTCTCCTCCTCTTTCTCTCCTTCTCCTGCTAATTCTAGCCTATATGCCTGATACTCGCTCCCCTTCATGCCGTCCCCACCTAGCTCTCTTTTTTCTTCTCCACCTCCCCAAGGAAAACTGCAAGCCCCGCCCACCTCACACCAGCCTGCCGCCTGCACGCTGCTGCCTTTCCACATTGCAACGCTGCGCACTTCTCTCAGCACAGCCAGCACAAGGGTCAGGCAGGCAATGCAAGCCAGCTCTCTCTTCCTTCGCTTTCCACACCAGCCCCAATGCCACAACTTGCATTCATGCGGCGCCTTCAGGCTAGGAGAGAGAACGTCCTGCCGACACACTGGCTTGCGGCCACACGGGCCAGCTGGCGGGCCCATCAAAGTGCAGCACGCCAAGGCACCCAACCGTGCTGCGTTGCAAAGGCCCGGCAAAGCTGCAGCAGCTGAATGGCCCGACCAAGCCGCCTGCCTGAGTTGAGCCCGCAGGCAAGTGTTGGGAGGAATGGCGAGGACGCAGAGAGCAGCAAAAGGTTGGCCTGCCTCTGGTGTGGAGAGTGCTTGGCGTGAGCAGTCTCTGCTGGCCGCAAAAGCCTACTGCACCTGGTATTCCCAGGCGGTCTCCCATCCAAGTACTAACCAGGCCTGAGTCTGCTTAGCTTCCGAGATCAGACGAGATCAGGCGTTTTCAGACTAGTATGGCCGGAGGCATCTGCAGCACCGTCTTCTCGCCTATTCAAGCTGGCCACCCTAGCACCCTCGCCACTTCTTCTTTCCGGTTGTTTTCAATTTTTTCTCTCTCTTTTTCTACTTCTACTTCTACTTCTCCTCCTCTTTCTCTCCTTCTCCTGCTAATTCTAGCCTATATGCCTGATACTCGCTCCCCTTCATGCCATCCCCACCGAGCTCTCTTTTTTCTTCTCCACCTCCTCAAGGAAAACTGCAAGCCCCGCCTACCTCACACCAGCCTGCCGCCTGCACGCTGCTGCCTTTCCACATTGCAATGCTGCGCACTTCTCTCAGCACAGCCAGCACAAGGGTCAGGCAGGCAATGCAAGCCAGCTCTCTCTTCCTTCGCTTTCCACACCAGCCCCAATGCCACAACTTGCATTCATGCGGCGCCTTCAGGCTAGGAGAGAGAACGTCCTGCCGACACACTGGCTTGCGGCCACACGGGCCAGCTGGCGTGCCCATCAAAGTGCAGCACGCCAAGGCACACAACCGTGCTGCGTTGCAAAGGCCCGGCAAAGCTGCAGCAGCTGAATGGCCCGACCAAGCCGCCTGCCTGAGTTGAGCCCGCAGGCAAGTGTTGGGAGGAATGGCGAGGACGCAGAGAGCAGCAAAAGGTTGGCCTGCCTCTGGTGTGGAGAGTGCTTGGCGTGAGCAGTCACTGCTGGCCGCAAAAGCCTACTGCACCTGGTATTCCCAGGCGGTCTCCCATCCAAGTACTAACCAGGCCTGAGTCTGCTTAGCTTCCGAGATCAGACGAGATCGGGCGTTTTCAGACTAGTATGGCCGTAGGCATCTGCAGCACCGTCTTCTCGCCTATTCAAGCTGGCCACCCTAGCACCCTCGCCACTTCTTCTTTCCGGTTGTTTTCAATTTTTTCTCTCTCTTTTTCTACTTCTACTTCTACTTCTCCTCCTCTTTCTCTCCTTCTCCTGCTAATTCTAGCCTATATGCCTGATACTCGCTCCCCTTCATGCCGTCCCCACCTAGCTCTCTTTTTTCTTCTCCACCTCCCCAAGGAAAACTGCAAGCCCCGCCCACCTCACACCAGCCTGCCGCCTGCACGCTGCTGCCTTTCCACATTGCAACGCTGCGCACTTCTCTCAGCACAGCCAGCACAAGGGTCAGGCAGGCAATGCAAGCCAGCTCTCTCTTCCTTCGCTTTCCACACCAGCCCCAATGCCACAACTTGCATTCATGCGGCGCCTTCAGGCTAGGAGAACGTCCTGCCGACACACTGGCTTGCGGCCACACGGGCCAGCTGGCGGGCCCATCAAAGTGCAGCACGCCAAGGCACCCAACCGTGCTGCGTTGCAAAGGCCCGGCAAAGCTGCAGCAGCTGAATGGCCCGACCAAGCCGCCTGCCTGAGTTGAGCCCGCAGGCAAGTGTTGGGAGGAATGGCGAGGACGCAGAGAGCAGCAAAAGGTTGGCCTGCCTCTGGTGTGGAGAGTGCTTGGCGTGAGCAGTCTCTGCTGGCCGCAAAAGCCTACTGCACCTGGTATTCCCAGGCGGTCTCCCATCCAAGTACTAACCAGGCCTGAGTCTGCTTAGCTTCCGAGATCAGACGAGATCGGGCGTTTTCAGACTAGTATGGCCGTAGGCATCTGCAGCACCGTCTTCTCGCCTATTCAAGTTGGCCACCCTAGCACCCTCGCCACTTCTTCTTTCCGGTTGTTTTCAATTTTCTCTCTCTCTTTTTCTACTTCTACTTCTACTTCTCCTCCTCTTTCTCTCCTTCTCCTGCTAATTCTAGCCTATATGCCTGATACTCGCTCCCCTTCATGCCGTCCCCACCTAGCTCTCTTTTTTCTTCTCCACCTCCCCAAGGAAAACTGCAAGCCCCGCCCACCTCACACCAGCCTGCCGCCTGCACGCTGCTGCCTTTCCACATTGCAACGCTGCGCACTTCTCTCAGCACAGCCAGCACAAGGGTCAGGCAGGCAATGCAAGCCAGCTCTCTCTTCCTTCGCTTTCCACACCAGCCCCAATGCCACAACTTGCATTCATGCGGCGCCTTCAGGCTAGGAGAGAGAACGTCCTGCCGACACACTGGCTTGCGGCCACACGGGCCAGCTGGCGGGCCCATCAAAGTGCAGCACGCCAAGGCACCCAACCGTGCTGCGTTGCAAAGGCCCGGCAAAGCTGCAGCAGCTGAATGGCCCGACCAAGCCGCCTGCCTGAGTTGAGCCCGCAGGCAAGTGTTGGGAGGAATGGCGAGGACGCAGAGAGCAGCAAAAGGTTGGCCTGCCTCTGGTGTGGAGAGTGCTTGGCGTGAGCAGTCACTGCTGGCCGCAAAAGCCTACTGCACCTGGTATTCCCAGGCGGTCTCCCATCCAAGTACTAACCAGGCCTGAGTTTGCTTAGCTTCCGAGATCAGACGAGATCGGGCGTTTTCAGACTAGTATGGCCGTAGGCATCTGCAGCACCGTCTTCTCGCCTATTCAAGCTGGCCACCCTAGCACCCTCGCCACTTCTTCTTTCCGGTTGTTTTCAATTTTTTCTCTCTCTTTTTCTACTTCTACTTCTACTTCTCCTCCTCTTTCTCTCCTTCTCCTGCTAATTCTAGCCTATATGCCTGATACTCGCTCCCCTTCATGCCGTCCCCACCTAGCTCTCTTTTTTCTTCTCCACCTCCCCAAGGAAAACTGCAAGCCCCGCCCACCTCACACCATCCTGCCGCCTGCACGCTGCTGCCTTTCCACATTGCAACGCTGCGCACTTCTCTCAGCACAGCCAGCACAAGGGTCAGGCAGGCAATGCAAGCCAGCTCTCTCTTCCTTCGCTTTCCACACCAGCCCCAATGCCACAACTTGCATTCATGCGGCGCCTTCAGGCTAGGAGAACGTCCTGCCGACACACTGGCTTGCGGCCACACGGGCCAGCTGGCGGGCCCATCAAAGTGCAGCACGCCAAGGCACCCAACCGTGCTGCGTTGCAAAGGCCCGGCAAAGCTGCAGCAGCTGAATGGCCCGACCAAGCCGCCTGCCTGAGTTGAGCCCGCAGGCAAGTGTTGGGAGGAATGGCGAGGACGCAGAGAGCAGCAAAAGGTTGGCCTGCCTCTGGTGTGGAGAGTGCTTGGCGTGAGCAGTCTCTGCTGGCCGCAAAAGCCTACTGCACCTGGTATTCCCAGGCGGTCTCCCATCCAAGTACTAACCAGGCCTGAGTCTGCTTAGCTTCCGAGATCAGACGAGATCGGGCGTTTTCAGACTAGTATGGCCGTAGGCATCTGCAGCACCGTCTTCTCGCCTATTCAAGTTGGCCACCTTAGCACCCTCGCCACTTCTTCTTTCCGGTTGTTTTCAATTTTCTCTCTCTCTTTTTCTACTTCTACTTCTACTTCTCCTCCTCTTTCTCTCCTTCTCCTGCTAATTCTAGCCTATATGCCTGATACTCGCTCCCCTTCATGCCGTCCCCACCTAGCTCTCTTTTTTCTTCTCCACCTCCCCAAGGAAAACTGCAAGCCCCGCCCACCTCACACCAGCCTGCCGCCTGCACGCTGCTGCCTTTCCACATTGCAACGCTGCGCACTTCTCTCAGCACAGCCAGCACAAGGGTCAGGCAGGCAATGCAAGCCAGCTCTCTTTTCCTTCGCTTTCCACACCAGCCCCAATGCCACAACTTGCATTCATGCGGCGCCTTCAGGCTAGGAGAGAGAACGTCCTGCCGACACACTGGCTTGCGGCCACACGGGCCAGCTGGCGGGCCCATCAAAGTGCAGCACGCCAAGGCACCCAACCGTGCTGCGTTGCAAAGGCCCGGCAAAGCTGCAGCAGCTGAATGGCCCGACCAAGCCGCCTGCCTGAGTTGAGCCCGCAGGCAAGTGTTGGGAGGAATGGCGAGGACGCAGAGAGCAGCAAAAGGTTGGCCTGCCTCTGGTGTGGAGAGTGCTTGGCGTGAGCAGTCTCTGCTGGCCGCAAAAGCCTACTGCACCTGGTATTCCCAGGCGGTCTCCCATCCAAGTACTAACCAGGCCTGAGTCTGCTTAGCTTCCGAGATCAGACGAGATCGGGCGTTTTCAGACTAGTATGGCCGGAGGCATCTGCAGCACCGTCTTCTCGCCTATTCAAGCTGGCCACCCTAGCACCCTCGCCACTTCTTCTTTCCGGTTGTTTTCAATTTTTTCTCTCTCTTTTTCTACTTCTACTTCTACTTCTCCTCCTCTTTCTCTCCTTCTCCTGCTAATTCTAGCCTATATGCCTGATACTCGCTCCCCTTCATGCCATCCCCACCGAGCTCTCTTTTTTCTTCTCCACCTCCTCAAGGAAAACTGCAAGCCCCGCCTACCTCACACCAGCCTGCCGCCTGCACGCTGCTGCCTTTCCACATTGCAATGCTGCGCACTTCTCTCAGCACAGCCAGCACAAGGGTCAGGCAGGCAATGCAAGCCAGCTCTCTCTTCCTTCGCTTTCCACACCAGCCCCAATGCCACAACTTGCATTCATGCGGCGCCTTCAGGCTAGGAGAGAGAACGTCCTGCCGACACACTGGCTTGCGGCCACACGGGCCAGCTGGCGTGCCCATCAAAGTGCAGCACGCCAAGGCACACAACCGTGCTGCGTTGCAAAGGCCCGGCAAAGCTGCAGCAGCTGAATGGCCCGACCAAGCCGCCTGCCTGAGTTGAGCCCGCAGGCAAGTGTTGGGAGGAATGGCGAGGACGCAGAGAGCAGCAAAAGGTTGGCCTGCCTCTGGTGTGGAGAGTGCTTGGCGTGAGCAGTCACTGCTGGCCGCAAAAGCCTACTGCACCTGGTATTCCCAGGCGGTCTCCCATCCAAGTACTAACCAGGCCTGAGTCTGCTTAGCTTCCGAGATCAGACGAGATCGGGCGTTTTCAGACTAGTATGGCCGTAGGCATCTGCAGCACCGTCTTCTCGCCTATTCAAGCTGGCCACCCTAGCACCCTCGCCACTTCTTCTTTCCGGTTGTTTTCAATTTTTTCTCTCTCTTTTTCTACTTCTACTTCTACTTCTCCTCCTCTTTCTCTCCTTCTCCTGCTAATTCTAGCCTATATGCCTGATACTCGCTCCCCTTCATGCCGTCCCCACCTAGCTCTCTTTTTTCTTCTCCACCTCCCCAAGGAAAACTGCAAGCCCCGCCCACCTCACACCAGCCTGCCGCCTGCACGCTGCTGCCTTTCCACATTGCAACGCTGCGCACTTCTCTCAGCACAGCCAGCACAAGGGTCAGGCAGGCAATGCAAGCCAGCTCTCTCTTCCTTCGCTTTCCACACCAGCCCCAATGCCACAACTTGCATTCATGCGGCGCCTTCAGGCTAGGAGAGAGAACGTCCTGCCGACACACTGGCTTGCGGCCACACGGGCCAGCTGGCGGGCCCATCAAAGTGCAGCACGCCAAGGCACCCAACCGTGCTGCGTTGCAAAGGCCCGGCAAAGCTGCAGCAGCTGAATGGCCCGACCAAGCCGCCTGCCTGAGTTGAGCCCGCAGGCAAGTGTTGGGAGGAATGGCGAGGACGCAGAGAGCAGCAAAAGGTTGGCCTGCCTCTGGTGTGGAGAGTGCTTGGCGTGAGCAGTCTCTGCTGGCCGCAAAAGCCTACTGCACCTGGTATTCCCAGGCGGTCTCCCATCCAAGTACTAACCAGGCCTGAGTCTGCTTAGCTTCCGAGATCAGACGAGATCGGGCGTTTTCAGACTAGTATGGCCGTAGGCATCTGCAACACCGTCTTCTCGCCTATTCAAGCTGGCCACCCTAGCACCCTCGCCACTTCTTCTTTCCGGTTGTTTTCAATTTTCTCTCTCTCTTTTTCTACTTCTACTTCTACTTCTCCTCCTCTTTCTCTCCTTCTCCTGCTAATTCTAGCCTATATGCCTGATACTCGCTCCCCTTCATGCCGTCCCCACCTAGCTCTCTTTTTTCTTCTCCACCTCCCCAAGGAAAACTGCAAGCCCCGCCCACCTCACACCAGCCTGCCGCCTGCACGCTGCTGCCTTTCCACATTGCAACGCTGCGCACTTCTCTCAGCACAGCCAGCACAAGGGTCAGGCAGGCAATGCAAGCCAGCTCTCTCTTCCTTCGCTTTCCACACCAGCCCCAATGCCACAACTTGCATTCATGCGGCGCCTTCAGGCTAGGAGAGAGAACGTCCTGCCGACACACTGGCTTGCGGCCACACGGGCCAGCTGGCGGGCCCATCAAAGTGCAGCACGCCAAGGCACCCAACCGTGCTGCGTTGCAAAGGCCCGGCAAAGCTGCAGCAGCTGAATGGCCCGACCAAGCCGCCTGCCTGAGTTGAGCCCGCAGGCAAGTGTTGGGAGGAATGGCGAGGACGCAGAGAGCAGCAAAAGGTTGGCCTGCCTCTGGTGTGGAGAGTGCTTGGCGTGAGCAGTCTCTGCTGGCCGCAAAAGCCTACTGCACCTGGTATTCCCAGGCGGTCTCCCATCCAAGTACTAACCAGGCCTGAGTCTGCTTAGCTTCCGAGATCAGACGAGATCGGGCGTTTTCAGACTAGTATGGCCGTAGGCATCTGCAGCACCGTCTTCTCGCCTATTCAAGCTGGCCACCCTAGCACCCTCGCCACTTCTTCTTTCCGGTTGTTTTCAATTTTTTCTCTCTCTTTTTCTACTTCTACTTCTACTTCTCCTCCTCTTTCTCTCCTTCTCCTGCTAATTCTAGCCTATATGCCTGATACTCGCTCCCCTTCATGCCATCCCCACCGAGCTCTCTTTTTTCTTCTCCACCTCCTCAAGGAAAACTGCAAGCCCCGCCTACCTCACACCAGCCTGCCGCCTGCACGCTGCTGCCTTTCCACATTGCAACGCTGCGCACTTCTTTCAGCACAGCCAGCACAAGGGTCAGGCAGGCAATGCAAGCCAGCTCTCTCTTCCTTCGCTTTCCACACCAGCCCCAATGCCACAACTTGCATTCATGCGGCGCCTTCAGGCTAGGAGAGAGAACGTCCTGCCGACACACTGGCTTGCGGCCACACGGGCCAGCTGGCGTGCCCATCAAAGTGCAGCACGCCAAGGCACACAACCGTGCTGCGTTGCAAAGGCCCGGCAAAGCTGCAGCAGCTGAATGGCCCGACCAAGCCGCCTGCCTGAGTTGAGCCCGCAGGCAAGTGTTGGGAGGAATGGCGAGGACGCAGAGAGCAGCAAAAGGTTGGCCTGCCTCTGGTGTGGAGAGTGCTTGGCGTGAGCAGTCACTGCTGGCCGCAAAAGCCTACTGCACCTGGTATTCCCAGGCGGTCTCCCATCCAAGTACTAACCAGGCCTGAGTCTGCTTAGCTTCCGAGATCAGACGAGATCGGGCGTTTTCAGACTAGTATGGCCGTAGGCATCTGCAGCACCGTCTTCTCGCCTATTCAAGCTGGCCACCCTAGCACCCTCGCCACTTCTTCTTTCCGGTTGTTTTCAATTTTTTCTCTCTCTTTTTCTACTTCTACTTCTACTTCTCCTCCTCTTTCTCTCCTTCTCCTGCTAATTCTAGCCTATATGCCTGATACTCGCTCCCCTTCATGCCGTCCCCACCTAGCTCTCTTTTTTCTTCTCCACCTCCCCAAGGAAAACTGCAAGCCCCGCCCACCTCACACCAGCCTGCCGCCTGCACGCTGCTGCCTTTCCACATTGCAACGCTGCGCACTTCTCTCAGCACAGCCAGCACAAGGGTCAGGCAGGCAATGCAAGCCAGCTCTCTCTTCCTTTGCTTTCCACACCAGCCCCAATGCCACAACTTGCATTCATGCGGCGCCTTCAGGCTAGGAGAACGTCCTGCCGACACACTGGCTTGCGGCCACACGGGCCAGCTGGCGGGCCCATCAAAGTGGAGCACGCCAAGGCACCCAACCGTGCTGCGTTGCAAAGGCCCGGCAAAGCTGCAGCAGCTGAATGGCCCGACCAAGCCGCCTGCCTGAGTTGAGCCCGCAGGCAAGTGTTGGGAGGAATGGCGAGGACGCAGAGAGCAGCAAAAGGTTGGCCTGCCTCTGGTGTGGAGAGTGCTTGGCGTGAGCAGTCTCTGCTGGCCGCAAAAGCCTACTGCACCTGGTATTCCCAGGCGGTCTCCCATCCAAGTACTAACCAGGCCTGAGTCTGCTTAGCTTCCGAGATCAGACGAGATCGGGCGTTTTCAGACTAGTATGGCCGTAGGCATCTGCAGCACCGTCTTCTCGCCTATTCAAGTTGGCCACCCTAGCACCCTCGCCACTTCTTCTTTCCGGTTGTTTTCAATTTTCTCTCTCTCTTTTTCTACTTCTACTTCTACTTCTCCTCCTCTTTCTCTCCTTCTCCTGCTAATTCTAGCCTATATGCCTGATACTCGCTCCCCTTCATGCCGTCCCCACCTAGCTCTCTTTTTTCTTCTCCACCTCCCCAAGGAAAACTGCAAGCCCCGCCCACCTCACACCAGCCTGCCGCCTGCACGCTGCTGCCTTTCCACATTGCAACGCTGCGCACTTCTCTCAGCACAGCCAGCACAAGGGTCAGGCAGGCAATGCAAGCCAGCTCTCTCTTCCTTCGCTTTCCACACCAGCCCCAATGCCACAACTTGCATTCATGCGGCGCCTTCAGGCTAGGAGAGAGAACGTCCTGCCGACACACTGGCTTGCGGCCACACGGGCCAGCTGGCGGGCCCATCAAAGTGCAGCACGCCAAGGCACCCAACCGTGCTGCGTTGCAAAGGCCCGGCAAAGCTGCAGCAGCTGAATGGCCCGACCAAGCCGCCTGCCTGAGTTGAGCCCGCAGGCAAGTGTTGGGAGGAATGGCGAGGACGCAGAGAGCAGCAAAAGGTTGGCCTGCCTCTGGTGTGGAGAGTGCTTGGCGTGAGCAGTCTCTGCTGGCCGCAAAAGCCTACTGCACCTGGTATTCCCAGGCGGTCTCCCATCCAAGTACTAACCAGGCCTGAGTCTGCTTAGCTTCCGAGATCAGACGAGATCGGGCGTTTTCAGACTAGTATGGTCGGAGGCATCTGCAACACCGTCTTCTCGCCTATTCAAGCTGGCCACCCTAGCACCCTCGCCACTTCTTCTTTCCGGTTGTTTTCAATTTTTTCTCTCTCTTTTTCTACTTCTACTTCTACTTCTCCTCCTCTTTCTCTCCTTCTCCTGCTAATTCTAGCCTATATGCCTGATACTCGCTCCCCTTCATGCCATCCCCACCGAGCTCTCTTTTTTCTTCTCCACCTCCTCAAGGAAAACTGCAAGCCCCGCCTACCTCACACCAGCCTGCCGCCTGCACGCTGCTGCCTTTCCACATTGCAATGCTGCGCACTTCTCTCAGCACAGCCAGCACAAGGGTCAGGCAGGCAATGCAAGCCAGCTCTCTCTTCCTTCGCTTTCCACACCAGCCCCAATGCCACAACTTGCATTCATGCGGCGCCTTCAGGCTAGGAGAGAGAACGTCCTGCCGACACACTGGCTTGCGGCCACACGGGCCAGCTGGCGTGCCCATCAAAGTGCAGCACGCCAAGGCACACAACCGTGCTGCGTTGCAAAGGCCCGGCAAAGCTGCAGCAGCTGAATGGCCCGACCAAGCCGCCTGCCTGAGTTGAGCCCGCAGGCAAGTGTTGGGAGGAATGGCGAGGACGCAGAGAGCAGCAAAAGGTTGGCCTGCCTCTGGTGTGGAGAGTGCTTGGCGTGAGCAGTCACTGCTGGCCGCAAAAGCCTACTGCACCTGGTATTCCCAGGCGGGCTCCCATCCAAGTACTAACCAGGCCTGAGTCTGCTTAGCTTCCGAGATCAGACGAGATCGGGCGTTTTCAGACGAGTATGGCCGTAGGCATCTGCAGCACCGTCTTCTCGCCTATTCAAGCTGGCCACCCTAGCACCCTCGCCACTTCTTCTTTCCGGTTGTTTTCAATTTTTTCTCTCTCTTTTTCTACTTCTACTTCTACTTCTCCTCCTCTTTCTCTCCTTCTCCTGCTAATTCTAGCCTATATGCCTGATACTCGCTCCCCTTCATGCCGTCCCCACCTAGCTCTCTTTTTTCTTCTCCACCTCCCCAAGGAAAACTGCAAGCCCCGCCCACCTCACATCAGCCTGCCGCCTGCACGCTGCTGCCTTTCCACATTGCAACGCTGCGCACTTCTCTCAGCACAGCCAGCACAAGGGTCAGGCAGGCAATGCAAGCCAGCTCTCTCTTCCTTCGCTTTCCACACCAGCCCCAATGCCACAACTTGCATTCATGCGGCGCCTTCAGGCTAGGAGAGAGAACGTCCTGCCGACACACTGGCTTGCGGCCACACGGGCCAGCTGGCGGGCCCATCAAAGTGCAGCACGCCAAGGCACCCAACCGTGCTGCGTTGCAAAGGCCCGGCAAAGCTGCAGCAGCTGAATGGCCCGACCAAGCCGCCTGCCTGAGTTGAGCCCGCAGGCAAGTGTTGGGAGGAATGGCGAGGACGCAGAGAGCAGCAAAAGGTTGGCCTGCCTCTGGTGTGGAGAGTGCTTGGCGTGAGCAGTCTCTGCTGGCCGCAAAAGCCTACTGCACCTGGTATTCCCAGGCGGTCTCCCATCCAAGTACTAACCAGGCCTGAGTCTGCTTAGTTTCCGAGATCAGACGAGATCGGGCGTTTTCAGACTAGTATGGCCGTAGGCATCTGCAGCACCGTCTTCTCGCCTATTCAAGCTGGCCACCCTAGCACCCTCGCCACTTCTTCTTTCCGGTTGTTTTCAATTTTCTCTCTCTCTTTTTCTACTTCTACTTCTACTTCTCCTCCTCTTTCTCTCCTTCTCCTGCTAATTCTAGCCTATATGCCTGATACTCGCTCCCCTTCATGCCGTCCCCACCTAGCTCTCTTTTTTCTTCTCCACCTCCCCAAGGAAAACTGCAAGCCCCGCCCACCTCACACCAGCCTGCCGCCTGCACGCTGCTGCCTTTCCACATTGCAACGCTGCGCACTTCTCTCAGCACAGCCAGCACAAGGGTCAGGCAGGCAATGCAAGCCAGCTCTCTCTTCCTTCGCTTTCCACACCAGCCCCAATGCCACAACTTGCATTCATGCGGCGCCTTCAGGCTAGGAGAGAGAACGTCCTGCCGACACACTGGCTTGCGGCCACACGGGCCAGCTGGCGGGCCCATCAAAGTGCAGCACGCCAAGGCACCCAACCGTGCTGCGTTGCAAAGGCCCGGCAAAGCTGCAGCAGCTGAATGGCCCGACCAAGCCGCCTGCCTGAGTTGAGCCCGCAGGCAAGTGTTGGGAGGAATGGCGAGGACGCAGAGAGCAGCAAAAGGTTGGCCTGCCTCTGGTGTGGAGAGTGCTTGGCGTGAGCAGTCTCTGCTGGCCGCAAAAGCCTACTGCACCTGGTATTCCCAGGCGGTCTCCCATCCAAGTACTAACCAGGCCTGAGTCTGCTTAGCTTCCGAGATCAGACGAGATCGGGCGTTTTCAGACTAGTATGGCCGTAGGCATCTGCAGCACCGTCTTCTCGCCTATTCAAGCTGGCCACCCTAGCACCCTCGCCACTTCTTCTTTCCGGTTGTTTTCAATTTTTTCTCTCTCTTTTTCTACTTCTACTTCTACTTCTCCTCCTCTTTCTCTCCTTCTCCTGCTAATTCTAGCCTATATGCCTGATACTCGCTCCCCTTCATGCCATCCCCACCGAGCTCTCTTTTTTCTTCTCCACCTCCTCAAGGAAAACTGCAAGCCCCGCCTACCTCACACCAGCCTGCCGCCTGCACGCTGCTGCCTTTCCACATTGCAACGCTGCGCACTTCTCTCAGCACAGCCAGCACAAGGGTCAGGCAGGCAATGCAAGCCAGCTCTCTCTTCCTTCGCTTTCCACACCAGCCCCAATGCCACAACTTGCATTCATGCGGCGCCTTCAGGCTAGGAGAGAGAACGTCCTGCCGACACACTGGCTTGCGGCCACACGGGCCAGCTGGCGTGCCCATCAAAGTGCAGCACGCCAAGGCACACAACCGTGCTGCGTTGCAAAGGCCCGGCAAAGCTGCAGCAGCTGAATGGCCCGACCAAGCCGCCTGCCTGAGTTGAGCCCGCAGGCAAGTGTTGGGAGGAATGGCGAGGACGCAGAGAGCAGCAAAAGGTTGGCCTGCCTCTGGTGTGGAGAGTGCTTGGCGTGAGCAGTCACTGCTGGCCGCAAAAGCCTACTGCACCTGGTATTCCCAGGCGGTCTCCCATCCAAGTACTAACCAGGCCTGAGTCTGCTTAGCTTCCGAGATCAGACGAGATCGGGCGTTTTCAGACTAGTATGGCCGTAGGCATCTGCAGCACCGTCTTCTCGCCTATTCAAGCTGGCCACCCTAGCACCCTCGCCACTTCTTCTTTCCGGTTGTTTTCAATTTTTTCTCTCTCTTTTTCTACTTCTACTTCTACTTCTCCTCCTCTTTCTCTCCTTCTCCTGCTAATTCTAGCCTATATGCCTGATACTCGCTCCCCTTCATGCCGTCCCCACCTAGCTCTCTTTTTTCTTCTCCACCTCCCCAAGGAAAACTGCAAGCCCCGCCCACCACACACCAGCCTGCCGCCTGCACGCTGCTGCCTTTCCACATTGCAACGCTGCGCACTTCTCTCAGCACAGCCAGCACAAGGGTCAGGCAGGCAATGCAAGCCAGCTCTCTCTTCCTTCGCTTTCCACACCAGCCCCAATGCCACAACTTGCATTCATGCGGCGCCTTCAGGCTAGGAGAACGTCCTGCCGACACACTGGCTTGCGGCCACACGGGCCAGCTGGCGGGCCCATCAAAGTGCAGCACGCCAAGGCACCCAACCGTGCTGCGTTGCAAAGGCCCGGCAAAGCTGCAGCAGCTGAATGGCCCGACCAAGCCGCCTGCCTGAGTTGAGCCCGCAGGCAAGTGTTGGGAGGAATGGCGAGGACGCAGAGAGCAGCAAAAGGTTGGCCTGCCTCTGGTGTGGAGAGTGCTTGGCGTGAGCAGTCACTGCTGGCCGCAAAAGCCTACTGCACCTGGTATTCCCAGGCGGTCTCCCATCCAAGTACTAACCAGGCCTGAGTTTGCTTAGCTTCCGAGATCAGACGAGATCGGGCGTTTTCAGACTAGTATGGCCGTAGGCATCTGCAGCACCGTCTTCTCGCCTATTCAAGCTGGCCACCCTAGCACCCTCGCCACTTCTTCTTTCCGGTTGTTTTCAATTTTTTCTCTCTCTTTTTCTACTTCTACTTCTACTTCTCCTCCTCTTTCTCTCCTTCTCCTGCTAATTCTAGCCTATATGCCTGATACTCGCTCCCCTTCATGCCGTCCCCACCTAGCTCTCTTTTTTCTTCTCCACCTCCCCAAGGAAAACTGCAAGCCCCGCCCACCTCACACCATCCTGCCGCCTGCACGCTGCTGCCTTTCCACATTGCAACGCTGCGCACTTCTCTCAGCACAGCCAGCACAAGGGTCAGGCAGGCAATGCAAGCCAGCTCTCTCTTCCTTCGCTTTCCACACCAGCCCCAATGCCACAACTTGCATTCATGCGGCGCCTTCAGGCTAGGAGAACGTCCTGCCGACACACTGGCTTGCGGCCACACGGGCCAGCTGGCGGGCCCATCAAAGTGCAGCACGCCAAGGCACCCAACCGTGCTGCGTTGCAAAGGCCCGGCAAAGCTGCAGCAGCTGAATGGCCCGACCAAGCCGCCTGCCTGAGTTGAGCCCGCAGGCAAGTGTTGGGAGGAATGGCGAGGACGCAGAGAGCAGCAAAAGGTTGGCCTGCCTCTGGTGTGGAGAGTGCTTGGCGTGAGCAGTCTCTGCTGGCCGCAAAAGCCTACTGCACCTGGTATTCCCAGGCGGTCTCCCATCCAAGTACTAACCAGGCCTGAGTCTGCTTAGCTTCCGAGATCAGACGAGATCGGGCGTTTTCAGACTAGTATGGCCGTAGGCATCTGCAGCACCGTCTTCTCGCCTATTCAAGTTGGCCACCCTAGCACCCTCGCCACTTCTTCTTTCCGGTTGTTTTCAATTTTCTCTCTCTCTTTTTCTACTTCTACTTCTACTTCTCCTCCTCTTTCTCTCCTTCTCCTGCTAATTCTAGCCTATATGCCTGATACTCGCTCCCCTTCATGCCGTCCCCACCTAGCTCTCTTTTTTCTTCTCCACCTCCCCAAGGAAAACTGCAAGCCCCGCCCACCTCACACCAGCCTGCCGCCTGCACGCTGCTGCCTTTCCACATTGCAACGCTGCGCACTTCTCTCAGCACAGCCAGCACAAGGGTCAGGCAGGCAATGCAAGCCAGCTCTCTTTTCCTTCGCTTTCCACACCAGCCCCAATGCCACAACTTGCATTCATGCGGCGCCTTCAGGCTAGGAGAGAGAACGTCCTGCCGACACACTGGCTTGCGGCCACACGGGCCAGCTGGCGGGCCCATCAAAGTGCAGCACGCCAAGGCACCCAACCGTGCTGCGTTGCAAAGGCCCGGCAAAGCTGCAGCAGCTGAATGGCCCGACCAAGCCGCCTGCCTGAGTTGAGCCCGCAGGCAAGTGTTGGGAGGAATGGCGAGGACGCAGAGAGCAGCAAAAGGTTGGCCTGCCTCTGGTGTGGAGAGTGCTTGGCGTGAGCAGTCTCTGCTGGCCGCAAAAGCCTACTGCACCTGGTATTCCCAGGCGGTCTCCCATCCAAGTACTAACCAGGCCTGAGTCTGCTTAGCTTCCGAGATCAGACGAGATCGGGCGTTTTCAGACTAGTATGGCCGGAGGCATCTGCAGCACCGTCTTCTCGCCTATTCAAGCTGGCCACCCTAGCACCCTCGCCACTTCTTCTTTCCGGTTGTTTTCAATTTTTTCTCTCTCTTTTTCTACTTCTACTTCTACTTCTCCTCCTCTTTCTCTCCTTCTCCTGCTAATTCTAGCCTATATGCCTGATACTCGCTCCCCTTCATGCCATCCCCACCGAGCTCTCTTTTTTCTTCTCCACCTCCTCAAGGAAAACTGCAAGCCCCGCCTACCTCACACCAGCCTGCCGCCTGCACGCTGCTGCCTTTCCACATTGCAATGCTGCGCACTTCTCTCAGCACAGCCAGCACAAGGGTCAGGCAGGCAATGCAAGCCAGCTCTCTCTTCCTTCGCTTTCCACACCAGCCCCAATGCCACAACTTGCATTCATGCGGCGCCTTCAGGCTAGGAGAGAGAACGTCCTGCCGACACACTGGCTTGCGGCCACACGGGCCAGCTGGCGTGCCCATCAAAGTGCAGCACGCCAAGGCACACAACCGTGCTGCGTTGCAAAGGCCCGGCAAAGCTGCAGCAGCTGAATGGCCCGACCAAGCCGCCTGCCTGAGTTGAGCCCGCAGGCAAGTGTTGGGAGGAATGGCGAGGACGCAGAGAGCAGCAAAAGGTTGGCCTGCCTCTGGTGTGGAGAGTGCTTGGCGTGAGCAGTCACTGCTGGCCGCAAAAGCCTACTGCACCTGGTATTCCCAGGCGGTCTCCCATCCAAGTACTAACCAGGCCTGAGTCTGCTTAGCTTCCGAGATCAGACGAGATCGGGCGTTTTCAGACTAGTATGGCCGTAGGCATCTGCAGCACCGTCTTCTCGCCTATTCAAGCTGGCCACCCTAGCACCCTCGCCACTTCTTCTTTCCGGTTGTTTTCAATTTTTTCTCTCTCTTTTTCTACTTCTACTTCTACTTCTCCTCCTCTTTCTCTCCTTCTCCTGCTAATTCTAGCCTATATGCCTGATACTCGCTCCCCTTCATGCCGTCCCCACCTAGCTCTCTTTTTTCTTCTCCACCTCCCCAAGGAAAACTGCAAGCCCCGCCCACCTCACACCAGCCTGCCGCCTGCACGCTGCTGCCTTTCCACATTGCAACGCTGCGCACTTCTCTCAGCACAGCCAGCACAAGGGTCAGGCAGGCAATGCAAGCCAGCTCTCTCTTCCTTCGCTTTCCACACCAGCCCCAATGCCACAACTTGCATTCATGCGGCGCCTTCAGGCTAGGAGAACGTCCTGCCGACACACTGGCTTGCGGCCACACGGGCCAGCTGGCGGGCCCATCAAAGTGCAGCACGCCAAGGCACCCAACCGTGCTGCGTTGCAAAGGCCCGGCAAAGCTGCAGCAGCTGAATGGCCCGACCAAGCCGCCTGCCTGAGTTGAGCCCGCAGGCAAGTGTTGGGAGGAATGGCGAGGACGCAGAGAGCAGCAAAAGGTTGGCCTGCCTCTGGTGTGGAGAGTGCTTGGCGTGAGCAGTCTCTGCTGGCCGCAAAAGCCTACTGCACCTGGTATTCCCAGGCGGTCTCCCATCCAAGTACTAACCAGGCCTGAGTCTGCTTAGCTTCCGAGATCAGACGAGATCGGGCGTTTTCAGACTAGTATGGCCGTAGGCATCTGCAGCACCGTCTTCTCGCCTATTCAAGTTGGCCACCCTAGCACCCTCGCCACTTCTTCTTTCCGGTTGTTTTCAATTTTCTCTCTCTCTTTTTCTACTTCTACTTCTACTTCTCCTCCTCTTTCTCTCCTTCTCCTGCTAATTCTAGCCTATATGCCTGATACTCGCTCCCCTTCATGCCGTCCCCACCTAGCTCTCTTTTTTCTTCTCCACCTCCCCAAGGAAAACTGCAAGCCCCGCCCACCTCACACCAGCCTGCCGCCTGCACGCTGCTGCCTTTCCACATTGCAACGCTGCGCACTTCTCTCAGCACAGCCAGCACAAGGGTCAGGCAGGCAATGCAAGCCAGCTCTCTCTTCCTTTGCTTTCCACACCAGCCCCAATGCCACAACTTGCATTCATGCGGCGCCTTCAGGCTAGGAGAACGTCCTGCCGACACACTGGCTTGCGGCCACACGGGCCAGCTGGCGGGCCCATCAAAGTGGAGCACGCCAAGGCACCCAACCGTGCTGCGTTGCAAAGGCCCGGCAAAGCTGCAGCAGCTGAATGGCCCGACCAAGCCGCCTGCCTGAGTTGAGCCCGCAGGCAAGTGTTGGGAGGAATGGCGAGGACGCAGAGAGCAGCAAAAGGTTGGCCTGCCTCTGGTGTGGAGAGTGCTTGGCGTGAGCAGTCTCTGCTGGCCGCAAAAGCCTACTGCACCTGGTATTCCCAGGCGGTCTCCCATCCAAGTACTAACCAGGCCTGAGTCTGCTTAGCTTCCGAGATCAGACGAGATCGGGCGTTTTCAGACTAGTATGGCCGTAGGCATCTGCAGCACCGTCTTCTCGCCTATTCAAGTTGGCCACCCTAGCACCCTCGCCACTTCTTCTTTCCGGTTGTTTTCAATTTTCTCTCTCTCTTTTTCTACTTCTACTTCTACTTCTCCTCCTCTTTCTCTCCTTCTCCTGCTAATTCTAGCCTATATGCCTGATACTCGCTCCCCTTCATGCCGTCCCCACCTAGCTCTCTTTTTTCTTCTCCACCTCCCCAAGGAAAACTGCAAGCCCCGCCCACCTCACACCAGCCTGCCGCCTGCACGCTGCTGCCTTTCCACATTGCAACGCTGCGCACTTCTCTCAGCACAGCCAGCACAAGGGTCAGGCAGGCAATGCAAGCCAGCTCTCTCTTCCTTCGCTTTCCACACCAGCCCCAATGCCACAACTTGCATTCATGCGGCGCCTTCAGGCTAGGAGAGAGAACGTCCTGCCGACACACTGGCTTGCGGCCACACGGGCCAGCTGGCGGGCCCATCAAAGTGCAGCACGCCAAGGCACCCAACCGTGCTGCGTTGCAAAGGCCCGGCAAAGCTGCAGCAGCTGAATGGCCCGACCAAGCCGCCTGCCTGAGTTGAGCCCGCAGGCAAGTGTTGGGAGGAATGGCGAGGACGCAGAGAGCAGCAAAAGGTTGGCCTGCCTCTGGTGTGGAGAGTGCTTGGCGTGAGCAGTCTCTGCTGGCCGCAAAAGCCTACTGCACCTGGTATTCCCAGGCGGTCTCCCATCCAAGTACTAACCAGGCCTGAGTCTGCTTAGCTTCCGAGATCAGACGAGATCGGGCGTTTTCAGACTAGTATGGTCGGAGGCATCTGCAACACCGTCTTCTCGCCTATTCAAGCTGGCCACCCTAGCACCCTCGCCACTTCTTCTTTCCGGTTGTTTTCAATTTTTTCTCTCTCTTTTTCTACTTCTACTTCTACTTCTCCTCCTCTTTCTCTCCTTCTCCTGCTAATTCTAGCCTATATGCCTGATACTCGCTCCCCTTCATGCCATCCCCACCGAGCTCTCTTTTTTCTTCTCCACCTCCTCAAGGAAAACTGCAAGCCCCGCCTACCTCACACCAGCCTGCCGCCTGCACGCTGCTGCCTTTCCACATTGCAATGCTGCGCACTTCTCTCAGCACAGCCAGCACAAGGGTCAGGCAGGCAATGCAAGCCAGCTCTCTCTTCCTTCGCTTTCCACACCAGCCCCAATGCCACAACTTGCATTCATGCGGCGCCTTCAGGCTAGGAGAGAGAACGTCCTGCCGACACACTGGCTTGCGGCCACACGGGCCAGCTGGCGTGCCCATCAAAGTGCAGCACGCCAAGGCACACAACCGTGCTGCGTTGCAAAGGCCCGGCAAAGCTGCAGCAGCTGAATGGCCCGACCAAGCCGCCTGCCTGAGTTGAGCCCGCAGGCAAGTGTTGGGAGGAATGGCGAGGACGCAGAGAGCAGCAAAAGGTTGGCCTGCCTCTGGTGTGGAGAGTGCTTGGCGTGAGCAGTCACTGCTGGCCGCAAAAGCCTACTGCACCTGGTATTCCCAGGCGGGCTCCCATCCAAGTACTAACCAGGCCTGAGTCTGCTTAGCTTCCGAGATCAGACGAGATCGGGCGTTTTCAGACGAGTATGGCCGTAGGCATCTGCAGCACCGTCTTCTCGCCTATTCAAGCTGGCCACCCTAGCACCCTCGCCACTTCTTCTTTCCGGTTGTTTTCAATTTTTTCTCTCTCTTTTTCTACTTCTACTTCTACTTCTCCTCCTCTTTCTCTCCTTCTCCTGCTAATTCTAGCCTATATGCCTGATACTCGCTCCCCTTCATGCCGTCCCCACCTAGCTCTCTTTTTTCTTCTCCACCTCCCCAAGGAAAACTGCAAGCCCCGCCCACCTCACATCAGCCTGCCGCCTGCACGCTGCTGCCTTTCCACATTGCAACGCTGCGCACTTCTCTCAGCACAGCCAGCACAAGGGTCAGGCAGGCAATGCAAGCCAGCTCTCTCTTCCTTCGCTTTCCACACCAGCCCCAATGCCACAACTTGCATTCATGCGGCGCCTTCAGGCTAGGAGAGAGAACGTCCTGCCGACACACTGGCTTGCGGCCACACGGGCCAGCTGGCGGGCCCATCAAAGTGCAGCACGCCAAGGCACCCAACCGTGCTGCGTTGCAAAGGCCCGGCAAAGCTGCAGCAGCTGAATGGCCCGACCAAGCCGCCTGCCTGAGTTGAGCCCGCAGGCAAGTGTTGGGAGGAATGGCGAGGACGCAGAGAGCAGCAAAAGGTTGGCCTGCCTCTGGTGTGGAGAGTGCTTGGCGTGAGCAGTCTCTGCTGGCCGCAAAAGCCTACTGCACCTGGTATTCCCAGGCGGTCTCCCATCCAAGTACTAACCAGGCCTGAGTCTGCTTAGTTTCCGAGATCAGACGAGATCGGGCGTTTTCAGACTAGTATGGCCGTAGGCATCTGCAGCACCGTCTTCTCGCCTATTCAAGCTGGCCACCCTAGCACCCTCGCCACTTCTTCTTTCCGGTTGTTTTCAATTTTCTCTCTCTCTTTTTCTACTTCTACTTCTACTTCTCCTCCTCTTTCTCTCCTTCTCCTGCTAATTCTAGCCTATATGCCTGATACTCGCTCCCCTTCATGCCGTCCCCACCTAGCTCTCTTTTTTCTTCTCCACCTCCCCAAGGAAAACTGCAAGCCCCGCCCACCTCACACCAGCCTGCCGCCTGCACGCTGCTGCCTTTCCACATTGCAACGCTGCGCACTTCTCTCAGCACAGCCAGCACAAGGGTCAGGCAGGCAATGCAAGCCAGCTCTCTCTTCCTTCGCTTTCCACACCAGCCCCAATGCCACAACTTGCATTCATGCGGCGCCTTCAGGCTAGGAGAGAGAACGTCCTGCCGACACACTGGCTTGCGGCCACACGGGCCAGCTGGCGGGCCCATCAAAGTGCAGCACGCCAAGGCACCCAACCGTGCTGCGTTGCAAAGGCCCGGCAAAGCTGCAGCAGCTGAATGGCCCGACCAAGCCGCCTGCCTGAGTTGAGCCCGCAGGCAAGTGTTGGGAGGAATGGCGAGGACGCAGAGAGCAGCAAAAGGTTGGCCTGCCTCTGGTGTGGAGAGTGCTTGGCGTGAGCAGTCTCTGCTGGCCGCAAAAGCCTACTGCACCTGGTATTCCCAGGCGGTCTCCCATCCAAGTACTAACCAGGCCTGAGTCTGCTTAGCTTCCGAGATCAGACGAGATCGGGCGTTTTCAGACTAGTATGGCCGTAGGCATCTGCAGCACCGTCTTCTCGCCTATTCAAGCTGGCCACCCTAGCACCCTCGCCACTTCTTCTTTCCGGTTGTTTTCAATTTTTTCTCTCTCTTTTTCTACTTCTACTTCTACTTCTCCTCCTCTTTCTCTCCTTCTCCTGCTAATTCTAGCCTATATGCCTGATACTCGCTCCCCTTCATGCCATCCCCACCGAGCTCTCTTTTTTCTTCTCCACCTCCTCAAGGAAAACTGCAAGCCCCGCCTACCTCACACCAGCCTGCCGCCTGCACGCTGCTGCCTTTCCACATTGCAACGCTGCGCACTTCTCTCAGCACAGCCAGCACAAGGGTCAGGCAGGCAATGCAAGCCAGCTCTCTCTTCCTTCGCTTTCCACACCAGCCCCAATGCCACAACTTGCATTCATGCGGCGCCTTCAGGCTAGGAGAGAGAACGTCCTGCCGACACACTGGCTTGCGGCCACACGGGCCAGCTGGCGTGCCCATCAAAGTGCAGCACGCCAAGGCACACAACCGTGCTGCGTTGCAAAGGCCCGGCAAAGCTGCAGCAGCTGAATGGCCCGACCAAGCCGCCTGCCTGAGTTGAGCCCGCAGGCAAGTGTTGGGAGGAATGGCGAGGACGCAGAGAGCAGCAAAAGGTTGGCCTGCCTCTGGTGTGGAGAGTGCTTGGCGTGAGCAGTCACTGCTGGCCGCAAAAGCCTACTGCACCTGGTATTCCCAGGCGGTCTCCCATCCAAGTACTAACCAGGCCTGAGTCTGCTTAGCTTCCGAGATCAGACGAGATCGGGCGTTTTCAGACTAGTATGGCCGTAGGCATCTGCAGCACCGTCTTCTCGCCTATTCAAGCTGGCCACCCTAGCACCCTCGCCACTTCTTCTTTCCGGTTGTTTTCAATTTTTTCTCTCTCTTTTTCTACTTCTACTTCTACTTCTCCTCCTCTTTCTCTCCTTCTCCTGCTAATTCTAGCCTATATGCCTGATACTCGCTCCCCTTCATGCCGTCCCCACCTAGCTCTCTTTTTTCTTCTCCACCTCCCCAAGGAAAACTGCAAGCCCCGCCCACCACACACCAGCCTGCCGCCTGCACGCTGCTGCCTTTCCACATTGCAACGCTGCGCACTTCTCTCAGCACAGCCAGCACAAGGGTCAGGCAGGCAATGCAAGCCAGCTCTCTCTTCCTTCGCTTTCCACACCAGCCCCAATGCCACAACTTGCATTCATGCGGCGCCTTCAGGCTAGGAGAACGTCCTGCCGACACACTGGCTTGCGGCCACACGGGCCAGCTGGCGGGCCCATCAAAGTGCAGCACGCCAAGGCACCCAACCGTGCTGCGTTGCAAAGGCCCGGCAAAGCTGCAGCAGCTGAATGGCCCGACCAAGCCGCCTGCCTGAGTTGAGCCCGCAGGCAAGTGTTGGGAGGAATGGCGAGGACGCAGAGAGCAGCAAAAGGTTGGCCTGCCTCTGGTGTGGAGAGTGCTTGGCGTGAGCAGTCACTGCTGGCCGCAAAAGCCTACTGCACCTGGTATTCCCAGGCGGTCTCCCATCCAAGTACTAACCAGGCCTGAGTTTGCTTAGCTTCCGAGATCAGACGAGATCGGGCGTTTTCAGACTAGTATGGCCGTAGGCATCTGCAGCACCGTCTTCTCGCCTATTCAAGCTGGCCACCCTAGCACCCTCGCCACTTCTTCTTTCCGGTTGTTTTCAATTTTTTCTCTCTCTTTTTCTACTTCTACTTCTACTTCTCCTCCTCTTTCTCTCCTTCTCCTGCTAATTCTAGCCTATATGCCTGATACTCGCTCCCCTTCATGCCGTCCCCACCTAGCTCTCTTTTTTCTTCTCCACCTCCCCAAGGAAAACTGCAAGCCCCGCCCACCTCACACCATCCTGCCGCCTGCACGCTGCTGCCTTTCCACATTGCAACGCTGCGCACTTCTCTCAGCACAGCCAGCACAAGGGTCAGGCAGGCAATGCAAGCCAGCTCTCTCTTCCTTCGCTTTCCACACCAGCCCCAATGCCACAACTTGCATTCATGCGGCGCCTTCAGGCTAGGAGAACGTCCTGCCGACACACTGGCTTGCGGCCACACGGGCCAGCTGGCGGGCCCATCAAAGTGCAGCACGCCAAGGCACCCAACCGTGCTGCGTTGCAAAGGCCCGGCAAAGCTGCAGCAGCTGAATGGCCCGACCAAGCCGCCTGCCTGAGTTGAGCCCGCAGGCAAGTGTTGGGAGGAATGGCGAGGACGCAGAGAGCAGCAAAAGGTTGGCCTGCCTCTGGTGTGGAGAGTGCTTGGCGTGAGCAGTCTCTGCTGGCCGCAAAAGCCTACTGCACCTGGTATTCCCAGGCGGTCTCCCATCCAAGTACTAACCAGGCCTGAGTCTGCTTAGCTTCCGAGATCAGACGAGATCGGGCGTTTTCAGACTAGTATGGCCGTAGGCATCTGCAGCACCGTCTTCTCGCCTATTCAAGTTGGCCACCCTAGCACCCTCGCCACTTCTTCTTTCCGGTTGTTTTCAATTTTCTCTCTCTCTTTTTCTACTTCTACTTCTACTTCTCCTCCTCTTTCTCTCCTTCTCCTGCTAATTCTAGCCTATATGCCTGATACTCGCTCCCCTTCATGCCGTCCCCACCTAGCTCTCTTTTTTCTTCTCCACCTCCCCAAGGAAAACTGCAAGCCCCGCCCACCTCACACCAGCCTGCCGCCTGCACGCTGCTGCCTTTCCACATTGCAACGCTGCGCACTTCTCTCAGCACAGCCAGCACAAGGGTCAGGCAGGCAATGCAAGCCAGCTCTCTTTTCCTTCGCTTTCCACACCAGCCCCAATGCCACAACTTGCATTCATGCGGCGCCTTCAGGCTAGGAGAGAGAACGTCCTGCCGACACACTGGCTTGCGGCCACACGGGCCAGCTGGCGGGCCCATCAAAGTGCAGCACGCCAAGGCACCCAACCGTGCTGCGTTGCAAAGGCCCGGCAAAGCTGCAGCAGCTGAATGGCCCGACCAAGCCGCCTGCCTGAGTTGAGCCCGCAGGCAAGTGTTGGGAGGAATGGCGAGGACGCAGAGAGCAGCAAAAGGTTGGCCTGCCTCTGGTGTGGAGAGTGCTTGGCGTGAGCAGTCTCTGCTGGCCGCAAAAGCCTACTGCACCTGGTATTCCCAGGCGGTCTCCCATCCAAGTACTAACCAGGCCTGAGTCTGCTTAGCTTCCGAGATCAGACGAGATCGGGCGTTTTCAGACTAGTATGGCCGGAGGCATCTGCAGCACCGTCTTCTCGCCTATTCAAGCTGGCCACCCTAGCACCCTCGCCACTTCTTCTTTCCGGTTGTTTTCAATTTTTTCTCTCTCTTTTTCTACTTCTACTTCTACTTCTCCTCCTCTTTCTCTCCTTCTCCTGCTAATTCTAGCCTATATGCCTGATACTCGCTCCCCTTCATGCCATCCCCACCGAGCTCTCTTTTTTCTTCTCCACCTCCTCAAGGAAAACTGCAAGCCCCGCCTACCTCACACCAGCCTGCCGCCTGCACGCTGCTGCCTTTCCACATTGCAATGCTGCGCACTTCTCTCAGCACAGCCAGCACAAGGGTCAGGCAGGCAATGCAAGCCAGCTCTCTCTTCCTTCGCTTTCCACACCAGCCCCAATGCCACAACTTGCATTCATGCGGCGCCTTCAGGCTAGGAGAGAGAACGTCCTGCCGACACACTGGCTTGCGGCCACACGGGCCAGCTGGCGTGCCCATCAAAGTGCAGCACGCCAAGGCACACAACCGTGCTGCGTTGCAAAGGCCCGGCAAAGCTGCAGCAGCTGAATGGCCCGACCAAGCCGCCTGCCTGAGTTGAGCCCGCAGGCAAGTGTTGGGAGGAATGGCGAGGACGCAGAGAGCAGCAAAAGGTTGGCCTGCCTCTGGTGTGGAGAGTGCTTGGCGTGAGCAGTCACTGCTGGCCGCAAAAGCCTACTGCACCTGGTATTCCCAGGCGGTCTCCCATCCAAGTACTAACCAGGCCTGAGTCTGCTTAGCTTCCGAGATCAGACGAGATCGGGCGTTTTCAGACTAGTATGGCCGTAGGCATCTGCAGCACCGTCTTCTCGCCTATTCAAGCTGGCCACCCTAGCACCCTCGCCACTTCTTCTTTCCGGTTGTTTTCAATTTTTTCTCTCTCTTTTTCTACTTCTACTTCTACTTCTCCTCCTCTTTCTCTCCTTCTCCTGCTAATTCTAGCCTATATGCCTGATACTCGCTCCCCTTCATGCCGTCCCCACCTAGCTCTCTTTTTTCTTCTCCACCTCCCCAAGGAAAACTGCAAGCCCCGCCCACCTCACACCAGCCTGCCGCCTGCACGCTGCTGCCTTTCCACATTGCAACGCTGCGCACTTCTCTCAGCACAGCCAGCACAAGGGTCAGGCAGGCAATGCAAGCCAGCTCTCTCTTCCTTCGCTTTCCACACCAGCCCCAATGCCACAACTTGCATTCATGCGGCGCCTTCAGGCTAGGAGAACGTCCTGCCGACACACTGGCTTGCGGCCACACGGGCCAGCTGGCGGGCCCATCAAAGTGCAGCACGCCAAGGCACCCAACCGTGCTGCGTTGCAAAGGCCCGGCAAAGCTGCAGCAGCTGAATGGCCCGACCAAGCCGCCTGCCTGAGTTGAGCCCGCAGGCAAGTGTTGGGAGGAATGGCGAGGACGCAGAGAGCAGCAAAAGGTTGGCCTGCCTCTGGTGTGGAGAGTGCTTGGCGTGAGCAGTCTCTGCTGGCCGCAAAAGCCTACTGCACCTGGTATTCCCAGGCGGTCTCCCATCCAAGTACTAACCAGGCCTGAGTCTGCTTAGCTTCCGAGATCAGACGAGATCGGGCGTTTTCAGACTAGTATGGCCGTAGGCATCTGCAGCACCGTCTTCTCGCCTATTCAAGTTGGCCACCCTAGCACCCTCGCCACTTCTTCTTTCCGGTTGTTTTCAATTTTCTCTCTCTCTTTTTCTACTTCTACTTCTACTTCTCCTCCTCTTTCTCTCCTTCTCCTGCTAATTCTAGCCTATATGCCTGATACTCGCTCCCCTTCATGCCGTCCCCACCTAGCTCTCTTTTTTCTTCTCCACCTCCCCAAGGAAAACTGCAAGCCCCGCCCACCTCACACCAGCCTGCCGCCTGCACGCTGCTGCCTTTCCACATTGCAACGCTGCGCACTTCTCTCAGCACAGCCAGCACAAGGGTCAGGCAGGCAATGCAAGCCAGCTCTCTCTTCCTTCGCTTTCCACACCAGCCCCAATGCCACAACTTGCATTCATGCGGCGCCTTCAGGCTAGGAGAGAGAACGTCCTGCCGACACACTGGCTTGCGGCCACACGGGCCAGCTGGCGGGCCCATCAAAGTGCAGCACGCCAAGGCACCCAACCGTGCTGCGTTGCAAAGGCCCGGCAAAGCTGCAGCAGCTGAATGGCCCGACCAAGCCGCCTGCCTGAGTTGAGCCCGCAGGCAAGTGTTGGGAGGAATGGCGAGGACGCAGAGAGCAGCAAAAGGTTGGCCTGCCTCTGGTGTGGAGAGTGCTTGGCGTGAGCAGTCACTGCTGGCCGCAAAAGCCTACTGCACCTGGTATTCCCAGGCGGTCTCCCATCCAAGTACTAACCAGGCCTGAGTTTGCTTAGCTTCCGAGATCAGACGAGATCGGGCGTTTTCAGACTAGTATGGCCGTAGGCATCTGCAGCACCGTCTTCTCGCCTATTCAAGCTGGCCACCCTAGCACCCTCGCCACTTCTTCTTTCCGGTTGTTTTCAATTTTTTCTCTCTCTTTTTCTACTTCTACTTCTACTTCTCCTCCTCTTTCTCTCCTTCTCCTGCTAATTCTAGCCTATATGCCTGATACTCGCTCCCCTTCATGCCGTCCCCACCTAGCTCTCTTTTTTCTTCTCCACCTCCCCAAGGAAAACTGCAAGCCCCGCCCACCTCACACCATCCTGCCGCCTGCACGCTGCTGCCTTTCCACATTGCAACGCTGCGCACTTCTCTCAGCACAGCCAGCACAAGGGTCAGGCAGGCAATGCAAGCCAGCTCTCTCTTCCTTCGCTTTCCACACCAGCCCCAATGCCACAACTTGCATTCATGCGGCGCCTTCAGGCTAGGAGAACGTCCTGCCGACACACTGGCTTGCGGCCACACGGGCCAGCTGGCGGGCCCATCAAAGTGCAGCACGCCAAGGCACCCAACCGTGCTGCGTTGCAAAGGCCCGGCAAAGCTGCAGCAGCTGAATGGCCCGACCAAGCCGCCTGCCTGAGTTGAGCCCGCAGGCAAGTGTTGGGAGGAATGGCGAGGACGCAGAGAGCAGCAAAAGGTTGGCCTGCCTCTGGTGTGGAGAGTGCTTGGCGTGAGCAGTCTCTGCTGGCCGCAAAAGCCTACTGCACCTGGTATTCCCAGGCGGTCTCCCATCCAAGTACTAACCAGGCCTGAGTCTGCTTAGCTTCCGAGATCAGACGAGATCGGGCGTTTTCAGACTAGTATGGCCGTAGGCATCTGCAGCACCGTCTTCTCGCCTATTCAAGTTGGCCACCCTAGCACCCTCGCCACTTCTTCTTTCCGGTTGTTTTCAATTTTCTCTCTCTCTTTTTCTACTTCTACTTCTACTTCTCCTCCTCTTTCTCTCCTTCTCCTGCTAATTCTAGCCTATATGCCTGATACTCGCTCCCCTTCATGCCGTCCCCACCTAGCTCTCTTTTTTCTTCTCCACCTCCCCAAGGAAAACTGCAAGCCCCGCCCACCTCACACCAGCCTGCCGCCTGCACGCTGCTGCCTTTCCACATTGCAACGCTGCGCACTTCTCTCAGCACAGCCAGCACAAGGGTCAGGCAGGCAATGCAAGCCAGCTCTCTTTTCCTTCGCTTTCCACACCAGCCCCAATGCCACAACTTGCATTCATGCGGCGCCTTCAGGCTAGGAGAGAGAACGTCCTGCCGACACACTGGCTTGCGGCCACACGGGCCAGCTGGCGGGCCCATCAAAGTGCAGCACGCCAAGGCACCCAACCGTGCTGCGTTGCAAAGGCCCGGCAAAGCTGCAGCAGCTGAATGGCCCGACCAAGCCGCCTGCCTGAGTTGAGCCCGCAGGCAAGTGTTGGGAGGAATGGCGAGGACGCAGAGAGCAGCAAAAGGTTGGCCTGCCTCTGGTGTGGAGAGTGCTTGGCGTGAGCAGTCTCTGCTGGCCGCAAAAGCCTACTGCACCTGGTATTCCCAGGCGGTCTCCCATCCAAGTACTAACCAGGCCTGAGTCTGCTTAGCTTCCGAGATCAGACGAGATCGGGCGTTTTCAGACTAGTATGGCCGGAGGCATCTGCAGCACCGTCTTCTCGCCTATTCAAGCTGGCCACCCTAGCACCCTCGCCACTTCTTCTTTCCGGTTGTTTTCAATTTTTTCTCTCTCTTTTTCTACTTCTACTTCTACTTCTCCTCCTCTTTCTCTCCTTCTCCTGCTAATTCTAGCCTATATGCCTGATACTCGCTCCCCTTCATGCCATCCCCACCGAGCTCTCTTTTTTCTTCTCCACCTCCTCAAGGAAAACTGCAAGCCCCGCCTACCTCACACCAGCCTGCCGCCTGCACGCTGCTGCCTTTCCACATTGCAATGCTGCGCACTTCTCTCAGCACAGCCAGCACAAGGGTCAGGCAGGCAATGCAAGCCAGCTCTCTCTTCCTTCGCTTTCCACACCAGCCCCAATGCCACAACTTGCATTCATGCGGCGCCTTCAGGCTAGGAGAGAGAACGTCCTGCCGACACACTGGCTTGCGGCCACACGGGCCAGCTGGCGTGCCCATCAAAGTGCAGCACGCCAAGGCACACAACCGTGCTGCGTTGCAAAGGCCCGGCAAAGCTGCAGCAGCTGAATGGCCCGACCAAGCCGCCTGCCTGAGTTGAGCCCGCAGGCAAGTGTTGGGAGGAATGGCGAGGACGCAGAGAGCAGCAAAAGGTTGGCCTGCCTCTGGTGTGGAGAGTGCTTGGCGTGAGCAGTCACTGCTGGCCGCAAAAGCCTACTGCACCTGGTATTCCCAGGCGGTCTCCCATCCAAGTACTAACCAGGCCTGAGTCTGCTTAGCTTCCGAGATCAGACGAGATCGGGCGTTTTCAGACTAGTATGGCCGTAGGCATCTGCAGCACCGTCTTCTCGCCTATTCAAGCTGGCCACCCTAGCACCCTCGCCACTTCTTCTTTCCGGTTGTTTTCAATTTTTTCTCTCTCTTTTTCTACTTCTACTTCTACTTCTCCTCCTCTTTCTCTCCTTCTCCTGCTAATTCTAGCCTATATGCCTGATACTCGCTCCCCTTCATGCCGTCCCCACCTAGCTCTCTTTTTTCTTCTCCACCTCCCCAAGGAAAACTGCAAGCCCCGCCCACCTCACACCAGCCTGCCGCCTGCACGCTGCTGCCTTTCCACATTGCAACGCTGCGCACTTCTCTCACCACAGCCAGCACAAGGGTCAGGCAGGCAATGCAAGCCAGCTCTCTCTTCCTTCGCTTTCCACACCAGCCCCAATGCCACAACTTGCATTCATGCGGCGCCTTCAGGCTAGGAGAACGTCCTGCCGACACACTGGCTTGCGGCCACACGGGCCAGCTGGCGGGCCCATCAAAGTGCAGCACGCCAAGGCACCCAACCGTGCTGCGTTGCAAAGGCCCGGCAAAGCTGCAGCAGCTGAATGGCCCGACCAAGCCGCCTGCCTGAGTTGAGCCCGCAGGCAAGTGTTGGGAGGAATGGCGAGGACGCAGAGAGCAGCAAAAGGTTGGCCTGCCTCTGGTGTGGAGAGTGCTTGGCGTGAGCAGTCTCTGCTGGCCGCAAAAGCCTACTGCACCTGGTATTCCCAGGCGGTCTCCCATCCAAGTACTAACCAGGCCTGAGTCTGCTTAGCTTCCGAGATCAGACGAGATCGGGCGTTTTCAGACTAGTATGGCCGTAGGCATCTGCAGCACCGTCTTCTCGCCTATTCAAGTTGGCCACCCTAGCACCCTCGCCACTTCTTCTTTCCGGTTGTTTTCAATTTTCTCTCTCTCTTTTTCTACTTCTACTTCTACTTCTCCTCCTCTTTCTCTCCTTCTCCTGCTAATTCTAGCCTATATGCCTGATACTCGCTCCCCTTCATGCCGTCCCCACCTAGCTCTCTTTTTTCTTCTCCACCTCCCCAAGGAAAACTGCAAGCCCCGCCCACCTCACACCAGCCTGCCGCCTGCACGCTGCTGCCTTTCCACATTGCAACGCTGCGCACTTCTCTCAGCACAGCCAGCACAAGGGTCAGGCAGGCAATGCAAGCCAGCTCTCTCTTCCTTCGCTTTCCACACCAGCCCCAATGCCACAACTTGCATTCATGCGGCGCCTTCAGGCTAGGAGAGAGAACGTCCTGCCGACACACTGGCTTGCGGCCACACGGGCCAGCTGGCGGGCCCATCAAAGTGCAGCACGCCAAGGCACCCAACCGTGCTGCGTTGCAAAGGCCCGGCAAAGCTGCAGCAGCTGAATGGCCCGACCAAGCCGCCTGCCTGAGTTGAGCCCGCAGGCAAGTGTTGGGAGGAATGGCGAGGACGCAGAGAGCAGCAAAAGGTTGGCCTGCCTCTGGTGTGGAGAGTGCTTGGCGTGAGCAGTCACTGCTGGCCGCAAAAGCCTACTGCACCTGGTATTCCCAGGCGGTCTCCCATCCAAGTACTAACCAGGCCTGAGTTTGCTTAGCTTCCGAGATCAGACGAGATCGGGCGTTTTCAGACTAGTATGGCCGTAGGCATCTGCAGCACCGTCTTCTCGCCTATTCAAGCTGGCCACCCTAGCACCCTCGCCACTTCTTCTTTCCGGTTGTTTTCAATTTTTTCTCTCTCTTTTTCTACTTCTACTTCTACTTCTCCTCCTCTTTCTCTCCTTCTCCTGCTAATTCTAGCCTATATGCCTGATACTCGCTCCCCTTCATGCCGTCCCCACCTAGCTCTCTTTTTTCTTCTCCACCTCCCCAAGGAAAACTGCAAGCCCCGCCCACCTCACACCATCCTGCCGCCTGCACGCTGCTGCCTTTCCACATTGCAACGCTGCGCACTTCTCTCAGCACAGCCAGCACAAGGGTCAGGCAGGCAATGCAAGCCAGCTCTCTCTTCCTTCGCTTTCCACACCAGCCCCAATGCCACAACTTGCATTCATGCGGCGCCTTCAGGCTAGGAGAACGTCCTGCCGACACACTGGCTTGCGGCCACACGGGCCAGCTGGCGGGCCCATCAAAGTGCAGCACGCCAAGGCACCCAACCGTGCTGCGTTGCAAAGGCCCGGCAAAGCTGCAGCAGCTGAATGGCCCGACCAAGCCGCCTGCCTGAGTTGAGCCCGCAGGCAAGTGTTGGGAGGAATGGCGAGGACGCAGAGAGCAGCAAAAGGTTGGCCTGCCTCTGGTGTGGAGAGTGCTTGGCGTGAGCAGTCTCTGCTGGCCGCAAAAGCCTACTGCACCTGGTATTCCCAGGCGGTCTCCCATCCAAGTACTAACCAGGCCTGAGTCTGCTTAGCTTCCGAGATCAGACGAGATCGGGCGTTTTCAGACTAGTATGGCCGTAGGCATCTGCAGCACCGTCTTCTCGCCTATTCAAGTTGGCCACCCTAGCACCCTCGCCACTTCTTCTTTCCGGTTGTTTTCAATTTTCTCTCTCTCTTTTTCTACTTCTACTTCTACTTCTCCTCCTCTTTCTCTCCTTCTCCTGCTAATTCTAGCCTATATGCCTGATACTCGCTCCCCTTCATGCCGTCCCCACCTAGCTCTCTTTTTTCTTCTCCACCTCCCCAAGGAAAACTGCAAGCCCCGCCCACCTCACACCAGCCTGCCGCCTGCACGCTGCTGCCTTTCCACATTGCAACGCTGCGCACTTCTCTCAGCACAGCCAGCACAAGGGTCAGGCAGGCAATGCAAGCCAGCTCTCTTTTCCTTCGCTTTCCACACCAGCCCCAATGCCACAACTTGCATTCATGCGGCGCCTTCAGGCTAGGAGAGAGAACGTCCTGCCGACACACTGGCTTGCGGCCACACGGGCCAGCTGGCGGGCCCATCAAAGTGCAGCACGCCAAGGCACCCAACCGTGCTGCGTTGCAAAGGCCCGGCAAAGCTGCAGCAGCTGAATGGCCCGACCAAGCCGCCTGCCTGAGTTGAGCCCGCAGGCAAGTGTTGGGAGGAATGGCGAGGACGCAGAGAGCAGCAAAAGGTTGGCCTGCCTCTGGTGTGGAGAGTGCTTGGCGTGAGCAGTCTCTGCTGGCCGCAAAAGCCTACTGCACCTGGTATTCCCAGGCGGTCTCCCATCCAAGTACTAACCAGGCCTGAGTCTGCTTAGCTTCCGAGATCAGACGAGATCGGGCGTTTTCAGACTAGTATGGCCGGAGGCATCTGCAGCACCGTCTTCTCGCCTATTCAAGCTGGCCACCCTAGCACCCTCGCCACTTCTTCTTTCCGGTTGTTTTCAATTTTTTCTCTCTCTTTTTCTACTTCTACTTCTACTTCTCCTCCTCTTTCTCTCCTTCTCCTGCTAATTCTAGCCTATATGCCTGATACTCGCTCCCCTTCATGCCATCCCCACCGAGCTCTCTTTTTTCTTCTCCACCTCCTCAAGGAAAACTGCAAGCCCCGCCTACCTCACACCAGCCTGCCGCCTGCACGCTGCTGCCTTTCCACATTGCAATGCTGCGCACTTCTCTCAGCACAGCCAGCACAAGGGTCAGGCAGGCAATGCAAGCCAGCTCTCTCTTCCTTCGCTTTCCACACCAGCCCCAATGCCACAACTTGCATTCATGCGGCGCCTTCAGGCTAGGAGAGAGAACGTCCTGCCGACACACTGGCTTGCGGCCACACGGGCCAGCTGGCGTGCCCATCAAAGTGCAGCACGCCAAGGCACACAACCGTGCTGCGTTGCAAAGGCCCGGCAAAGCTGCAGCAGCTGAATGGCCCGACCAAGCCGCCTGCCTGAGTTGAGCCCGCAGGCAAGTGTTGGGAGGAATGGCGAGGACGCAGAGAGCAGCAAAAGGTTGGCCTGCCTCTGGTGTGGAGAGTGCTTGGCGTGAGCAGTCACTGCTGGCCGCAAAAGCCTACTGCACCTGGTATTCCCAGGCGGTCTCCCATCCAAGTACTAACCAGGCCTGAGTCTGCTTAGCTTCCGAGATCAGACGAGATCGGGCGTTTTCAGACTAGTATGGCCGTAGGCATCTGCAGCACCGTCTTCTCGCCTATTCAAGCTGGCCACCCTAGCACCCTCGCCACTTCTTCTTTCCGGTTGTTTTCAATTTTTTCTCTCTCTTTTTCTACTTCTACTTCTACTTCTCCTCCTCTTTCTCTCCTTCTCCTGCTAATTCTAGCCTATATGCCTGATACTCGCTCCCCTTCATGCCGTCCCCACCTAGCTCTCTTTTTTCTTCTCCACCTCCCCAAGGAAAACTGCAAGCCCCGCCCACCTCACACCAGCCTGCCGCCTGCACGCTGCTGCCTTTCCACATTGCAACGCTGCGCACTTCTCTCAGCACAGCCAGCACAAGGGTCAGGCAGGCAATGCAAGCCAGCTCTCTCTTCCTTCGCTTTCCACACCAGCCCCAATGCCACAACTTGCATTCATGCGGCGCCTTCAGGCTAGGAGAACGTCCTGCCGACACACTGGCTTGCGGCCACACGGGCCAGCTGGCGGGCCCATCAAAGTGCAGCACGCCAAGGCACCCAACCGTGCTGCGTTGCAAAGGCCCGGCAAAGCTGCAGCAGCTGAATGGCCCGACCAAGCCGCCTGCCTGAGTTGAGCCCGCAGGCAAGTGTTGGGAGGAATGGCGAGGACGCAGAGAGCAGCAAAAGGTTGGCCTGCCTCTGGTGTGGAGAGTGCTTGGCGTGAGCAGTCTCTGCTGGCCGCAAAAGCCTACTGCACCTGGTATTCCCAGGCGGTCTCCCATCCAAGTACTTACCAGGCCTGAGTCTGCTTAGCTTCCGAGATCAGACGAGATCGGGCGTTTTCAGACTAGTATGGCCGTAGGCATGTGCAGCACCGTCTTCTCGCCTATTCAAGCTGGCCACCCTAGCACCCTCGCCACTTCTTCTTTCCGGTTGTTTTCAATTTTCTCTCTCTCTTTTTCTACTTCTACTTCTACTTCTCCTCCTCTTTCTCTCCTTCTCCTGCTAATTCTAGCCTATATGCCTGATACTCGCTCCCCTTCATGCCGTCCCCACTTAGCTCTCTTTTTTCTTCTCCACCTCCCCAAGGAAAACTGCAAGCCCCGCCCACCTCACACCAGCCTGCCGCCTGCACGCTGCTGCCTTTCCACATTGCAACGCTGCGCACTTCTCTCAGCACAGCCAGCACAAGGGTCAGGCAGGCAATGCAAGCCAGCTCTCTCTTCCTTCGCTTTCCACACCAGCCCCAATGCCACAACTTGCATTCATGCGGCGCCTTCAGGCTAGGAGAACGTCCTGCCGACACACTGGCTTGCGGCCACACGGGCCAGCTGGCGGGCCCATCAAAGTGCAGCACGCCAAGGCACCCAACCGTGCTGCGTTGCAAAGGCCCGGCAAAGCTGCAGCAGCTGAATGGCCCGACCAAGCCGCCTGCCTGAGTTGAGCCCGCAGGCAAGTGTTGGGAGGAATGGCGAGGACGCAGAGAGCAGCAAAAGGTTGGCCTGCCTCTGGTGTGGAGAGTGCTTGGCGTGAGCAGTCTCTGCTGGCCGCAAAAGCCTACTGCACCTGGTATTCCCAGGCGGTCTCCCATCCAAGTACTAACCAGGCCTGAGTCTGCTTAGCTTCCAAGATCAGACGAGATCGGGCGTTTTCAGACTAGTATGGCCGTAGGCATCTGCAGCACCGTCTTCTCGCCTATTCAAGTTGGCAACCCTAGCACCCTCGCCACTTCTTCTTTCCGGTTGTTTTCAATTTTTTCTCTCTCTTTTTCTACTTCTACTTCTACTTCTCCTCCTCTTTCTCTCCTTCTCCTGCTAATTCTAGCCTATATGCCTGATACTCGCTCCCCTTCATGCCGTCCCCACCTAGCTCTCTTTTTTCTTCTCCACCTCCCCAAGGAAAACTGCAAGCCCCGCCCACCTCACACCAGCCTGCCGCCTGCACGCTGCTGCCTTTCCACATTGCAACGCTGCGCACTTCTCTCAGCACAGCCAGCACAAGGGTCAGGCAGGCAATGCAAGCCAGCTCTCTCTTCCTTCGCTTTCCACACCAGCCCCAATGCCACAACTTGCATTCATGCGGCGCCTTCAGGCTAGGAGAGAGAACGTCCTGCCGACACACTGGCTTGCGGCCACACGGGCCAGCTGGCGTGCCCATCAAAGTGCAGCACGCCAAGGCACACAACCGTGCTGCGTTGCAAAGGCCCGGCAAAGCTGCAGCAGCTGAATGGCCCGACCAAGCCGCCTGCCTGAGTTGAGCCCGCAGGCAAGTGTTGGGAGGAATGGCGAGGACGCAGAGAGCAGCAAAAGGTTGGCCTGCCTCTGGTGTGGAGAGTGCTTGGCGTGAGCAGTCTCTGCTGGCCGCAAAAGCCTACTGCACCTGGTATTCCCAGGCGGTCTCCCATCCAAGTACTAACCAGGCCTGAGTCTGCTTAGCTTCCGAGATCAGACGAGATCGGGCGTTTTCAGACTAGTATGGCCGTAGGCATCTGCAGCACCGTCTTCTCGCCTATTCAAGCTGGCCACCCTAGCACCCTCGCCACTTCTTCTTTCCGGTTGTTTTCAATTTTTTCTCTCTCTTTTTCTACTTCTACTTCTACTTCTCCTCCTCTTTCTCTCCTTCTCCTGCTAATTCTAGCCTATATGCCTGATACTCGCTCCCCTTCATGCCATCCCCACCGAGCTCTCTTTTTTCTTCTCCACCTCCTCAAGGAAAACTGCAAGCCCCGCCTACCTCACACCAGCCTGCCGCCTGCACGCTGCTGCCTTTCCACATTGCAATGCTGCGCACTTCTCTCAGCACAGCCAGCACAAGGGTCAGGCAGGCAATGCAAGCCAGCTCTCTCTTCCTTCGCTTTCCACACCAGCCCCAATGCCACAACTTGCATTCATGCGGCGCCTTCAGGCTAGGAGAACGTCCTGCCGACACACTGGCTTGCGGCCACACGGGCCAGCTGGCGGGCCCATCAAAGTGCAGCACGCCAAGGCACCCAACCGTGCTGCGTTGCAAAGGCCCGGCAAAGCTGCAGCAGCTGAATGGCCCGACCAAGCCGCCTGCCTGAGTTGAGCCCGCAGGCAAGTGTTGGGAGGAATGGCGAGGACGCAGAGAGCAGCAAAAGGTTGGCCTGCCTCTGGTGTGGAGAGTGCTTGGCGTGAGCAGTCTCTGCTGGCCGCAAAAGCCTACTGCACCTGGTATTCCCAGGCGGTCTCCCATCCAAGTACTAACCAGGCCTGAGTCTGCTTAACTTCCGAGATCAGACGAGATCGGGCGTTTTCAGACTAGTATGGCCGTAGGCATCTGCAGCACCGTCTTCTCGCCTATTCAAGTTGGCAACCCTAGCACCCTCGCCACTTCTTCTTTCCGGTTGTTTTCAATTTTTTCTCTCTCTTTTTCTACTTCTACTTCTACTTCTCCTCCTCTTTCTCTCCTTCTCCTGCTAATTCTAGCCTATATGCCTGATACTCGCTCCCCTTCATGCCATCCCCACCGAGCTCTCTTTTTTCTTCTCCACCTCCTCAAGGAAAACTGCAAGCCCCGCCTACCTCACACCAGCCTGCCGCCTGCACGCTGCTGCCTTTCCACATTGCAATGCTGCGCACTTCTCTCAGCACAGCCAGCACAAGGGTCAGGCAGGCAATGCAAGCCAGCTCTCTCTTCCTTCGCTTTCCACACCAGCCCCAATGCCACAACTTGCATTCATGCGGCGCCTTCAGGCTAGGAGAGAGAACGTCCTGCCGACACACTGGCTTGCGGCCACACGGGCCAGCTGGCGTGCCCATCAAAGTGCAGCACGCCAAGGCACACAACCGTGCTGCGTTGCAAAGGCCCGGCAAAGCTGCAGCAGCTGAATGGCCCGACCAAGCCGCCTGCCTGAGTTGAGCCCGCAGGCAAGTGTTGGGAGGAATGGCGAGGGCGCAGAGAGCAGCAAAAGGTTGGCCTGCCTCTGGTGTGGAGAGTGCTTGGCGTGAGCAGTCACTGCTGGCCGCAAAAGCCTACTGCACCTGGTATTCCCAGGCGGTCTCCCATCCAAGTACTAACCAGGCCTGAGTCTGCTCAGCTTCCGAGATCAGACGAGATCGGGCGTTTTCAGACTAGTATGGCCGTAGGCATCTGCAGCACCGTCTTCTCGCCTATTCAAGCTGGCCACCCTAGCACCCTCGCCACTTCTTCTTTCCGGTTGTTTTCAATTTTTTCTCTCTCTTTTTCTACTTCTACTTCTACTTCTCCTCCTCTTTCTCTCCTTCTCCTGCTAATTCTAGCCTATATGCCTGATACTCGCTCCCCTTCATGCCGTCCCCACCTAGCTCTCTTTTTTCTTCTCCACCTCCCCAAGGAAAACTGCAAGCCCCGCCCACCTCACACCAGCCTGCCGCCTGCACGCTGCTGCCTTTCCACATTGCAACGCTGCGCACTTCTCTCAGCACAGCCAGCACAAGGGTCAGGCAGGCAATGCAAGCCAGCTCTCTCTTCCTTCGCTTTCCACACCAGCCCCAATGCCACAACTTGCATTCATGCGGCGCCTTCAGGCTAGGAGAACGTCCTGCCGACACACTGGCTTGCGGCCACACGGGCCAGCTGGCGGGCCCATCAAAGTGCAGCACGCCAAGGCACCCAACCGTGCTGCGTTGCAAAGGCCCGGCAAAGCTGCAGCAGCTGAATGGCCCGACCAAGCCGCCTGCCTGAGTTGAGCCCGCAGGCAAGTGTTGGGAGGAATGGCGAGGACGCAGAGAGCAGCAAAAGGTTGGCCTGCCTCTGGTGTGGAGAGTGCTTGGCGTGAGCAGTCTCTGCTGGCCGCAAAAGCCTACTGCACCTGGTATTCCCAGGCGGTCTCCCATCCAAGTACTAACCAGGCCTGAGTCTGCTTAGCTTCCGAGATCAGACGAGATCGGGCGTTTTCAGACTAGTATGGCCGTAGGCATCTGCAGCACCGTCTTCTCGCCTATTCAAGTTGGCCACCCTAGCACCCTCGCCACTTCTTCTTTCCGGTTGTTTTCAATTTTCTCTCTCTCTTTTTCTACTTCTACTTCTACTTCTCCTCCTCTTTCTCTCCTTCTCCTGCTAATTCTAGCCTATATGCCTGATACTCGCTCCCCTTCATGCCGTCCCCACCTAGCTCTCTTTTTTCTTCTCCACCTCCCCAAGGAAAACTGCAAGCCCCGCCCACCTCACACCAGCCTGCCGCCTGCACGCTGCTGCCTTTCCACATTGCAACGCTGCGCACTTCTCTCAGCACAGCCAGCACAAGGGTCAGGCAGGCAATGCAAGCCAGCTCTCTCTTCCTTCGCTTTCCACACCAGCCCCAATGCCACAACTTGCATTCATGCGGCGCCTTCAGGCTAGGAGAGAGAACGTCCTGCCGACACACTGGCTTGCGGCCACACGGGCCAGCTGGCGGGCCCATCAAAGTGCAGCACGCCAAGGCACCCAACCGTGCTGCGTTGCAAAGGCCCGGCAAAGCTGCAGCAGCTGAATGGCCCGACCAAGCCGCCTGCCTGAGTTGAGCCCGCAGGCAAGTGTTGGGAGGAATGGCGAGGACGCAGAGAGCAGCAAAAGGTTGGCCTGCCTCTGGTGTGGAGAGTGCTTGGCGTGAGCAGTCTCTGCTGGCCGCAAAAGCCTACTGCACCTGGTATTCCCAGGCGGTCTCCCATCCAAGTACTAACCAGGCCTGAGTCTGCTTAGCTTCCGAGATCAGACGAGATCGGGCGTTTTCAGACTAGTATGGCCGGAGGCATCTGCAGCACCGTCTTCTCGCCTATTCAAGCTGGCCACCCTAGCACCCTCGCCACTTCTTCTTTCCGGTTGTTTTCAATTTTTTCTCTCTCTTTTTCTACTTCTACTTCTACTTCTCCTCCTCTTTCTCTCCTTCTCCTGCTAATTCTAGCCTATATGCCTGATACTCGCTCCCCTTCATGCCATCCCCACCGAGCTCTCTTTTTTCTTCTCCACCTCCTCAAGGAAAACTGCAAGCCCCGCCTACCTCACACCAGCCTGCCGCCTGCACGCTGCTGCCTTTCCACATTGCAATGCTGCGCACTTCTCTCAGCACAGCCAGCACAAGGGTCAGGCAGGCAATGCAAGCCAGCTCTCTCTTCCTTCGCTTTCCACACCAGCCCCAATGCCACAACTTGCATTCATGCGGCGCCTTCAGGCTAGGAGAGAGAACGTCCTGCCGACACACTGGCTTGCGGCCACACGGGCCAGCTGGCGTGCCCATCAAAGTGCAGCACGCCAAGGCACACAACCGTGCTGCGTTGCAAAGGCCCGGCAAAGCTGCAGCAGCTGAATGGCCCGACCAAGCCGCCTGCCTGAGTTGAGCCCGCAGGCAAGTGTTGGGAGGAATGGCGAGGACGCAGAGAGCAGCAAAAGGTTGGCCTGCCTCTGGTGTGGAGAGTGCTTGGCGTGAGCAGTCACTGCTGGCCGCAAAAGCCTACTGCACCTGGTATTCCCAGGCGGTCTCCCATCCAAGTACTAACCAGGCCTGAGTCTGCTTAGCTTCCAAGATCAGACGAGATCGGGCGTTTTCAGACTAGTATGGCCGTAGGCATCTGCAGCACCGTCTTCTCGCCTATTCAAGCTGGCCACCCTAGCACCCTCGCCACTTCTTCTTTCCGGTTGTTTTCAATTTTTTTCTCTCTTTTTCTACTTCTACTTCTACTTCTCCTCCTCTTTCTCTCCTTCTCCTGCTAATTCTAGCCTATATGCCTGATACTCGCTCCCCTTCATGCCGTCCCCACCTAGCTCTCTTTTTTCTTCTCCACCTCCCCAAGGAAAACTGCAAGCCCCGCCCACCTCACACCAGCCTGCCGCCTGCACGCTGCTGCCTTTCCACATTGCAACGCTGCGCACTTCTCTCAGCACAGCCAGCACAAGGGTCAGGCAGGCAATGCAAGCCAGCTCTCTCTTCCTTCGCTTTCCACACCAGCCCCAATGCCACAACTTGCATTCATGCGGCGCCTTCAGGCTAGGAGAACGTCCTGCCGACACACTGGCTTGCGGCCACACGGGCCAGCTGGCGGGCCCATCAAAGTGCAGCACGCCAAGGCACCCAACCGTGCTGCGTTGCAAAGGCCCGGCAAAGCTGCAGCAGCTGAATGGCCCGACCAAGCCGCCTGCCTGAGTTGAGCCCGCAGGCAAGTGTTGGGAGGAATGGCGAGGACGCAGAGAGCAGCAAAAGGTTGGCCTGCCTCTGGTGTGGAGAGTGCTTGGCGTGAGCAGTCTCTGCTGGCCGCAAAAGCCTACTGCACCTGGTATTCCCAGGCGGTCTCCCATCCAAGTACTAACCAGGCCTGAGTCTGCTTAGCTTCCGAGATCAGACGAGATGTCGCGTTTTCAGACTAGTATGGCCGTAGGCATCTGCAGCACCGTCTTCTCGCCTATTCAAGTTGGCCACCCTAGCACCCTCGCCACTTCTTCTTTCCGGTTGTTTTCAATTTTCTCTCTCTCTTTTTCTACTTCTACTTCTACTTCTCCTCCTCTTTCTCTCCTTCTCCTGCTAATTCTAGCCTATATGCCTGATACTCGCTCCCCTTCATGCCGTCCCCACCTAGCTCTCTTTTTTCTTCTCCACCTCCCCAAGGAAAACTGCAAGCCCCGCCCACCTCACACCAGCCTGCCGCCTGCACGCTGCTGCCTTTCCACATTGCAACGCTGCGCACTTCTCTCAGCACAGCCAGCACAAGGGTCAGGCAGGCAATGCAAGCCAGCTCTCTCTTCCTTCGCTTTCCACACCAGCCCCAATGCCACAACTTGCATTCATGCGGCGCCTTCAGGCTAGGAGAGAGAACGTCCTGCCGACACACTGGCTTGCGGCCACACGGGCCAGCTGGCGGGCCCATCAAAGTGCAGCACGCCAAGGCACCCAACCGTGCTGCGTTGCAAAGGCCCGGCAAAGCTGCAGCAGCTGAATGGCCCGACCAAGCCGCCTGCCTGAGTTGAGCCCGCAGGCAAGTGTTGGGAGGAATGGCGAGGACGCAGAGAGCAGCAAAAGGTTGGCCTGCCTCTGGTGTGGAGAGTGCTTGGCGTGAGCAGTCACTGCTGGCCGCAAAAGCCTACTGCACCTGGTATTCCCAGGCGGTCTCCCATCCAAGTACTAACCAGGCCTGAGTTTGCTTAGCTTCCGAGATCAGACGAGATCGGGCGTTTTCAGACTAGTATGGCCGTAGGCATCTGCAGCACCGTCTTCTCGCCTATTCAAGCTGGCCACCCTAGCACCCTCGCCACTTCTTCTTTCCGGTTGTTTTCAATTTTTTCTCTCTCTTTTTCTACTTCTACTTCTACTTCTCCTCCTCTTTCTCTCCTTCTCCTGCTAATTCTAGCCTATATGCCTGATACTCGCTCCCCTTCATGCCGTCCCCACCTAGCTCTCTTTTTTCTTCTCCACCTCCCCAAGGAAAACTGCAAGCCCCGCCCACCTCACACCATCCTGCCGCCTGCACGC
>NC_092710.1:304485967-304495967 GCF_047496885.1 Scyliorhinus torazame
ATGCGGCGCCTTCAGGCTAGGAGAGAGAACGTCCTGCCGACACACTGGCTTGCGGCCACACGGGCCAGCTGGCGTGCCCATCAAAGTGCAGCACGCCAAGGCACACAACCGTGCTGCGTTGCAAAGGCCCGGCAAAGCTGCAGCAGCTGAATGGCCCGACCAAGCCGCCTGCCTGAGTTGAGCCCGCAGGCAAGTGTTGGGAGGAATGGCGAGGACGCAGAGAGCAGCAAAAGGTTGGCCTGCCTCTGGTGTGGAGAGTGCTTGGCGTGAGCAGTCACTGCTGGCCGCAAAAGCCTACTGCACCTGGTATTCCCAGGCGGTCTCCCATCCAAGTACTAACCAGGCCTGAGTCTGCTTAGCTTCCGAGATCAGACGAGATCGGGCGTTTTCAGACTAGTATGGCCGTAGGCATCTGCAGCACCGTCTTCTCGCCTATTCAAGCTGGCCACCCTAGCACCCTCGCCACTTCTTCTTTCCGGTTGTTTTCAATTTTTTCTCTCTCTTTTTCTACTTCTACTTCTACTTCTCCTCCTCTTTCTCTCCTTCTCCTGCTAATTCTAGCCTATATGCCTGATACTCGCTCCCCTTCATGCCGTCCCCACCTAGCTCTCTTTTTTCTTCTCCACCTCCCCAAGGAAAACTGCAAGCCCCGCCCACCTCACACCAGCCTGCCGCCTGCACGCTGCTGCCTTTCCACATTGCAACGCTGCGCACTTCTCTCAGCACAGCCAGCACAAGGGTCAGGCAGGCAATGCAAGCCAGCTCTCTCTTCCTTCGCTTTCCACACCAGCCCCAATGCCACAACTTGCATTCATGCGGCGCCTTCAGGCTAGGAGAACGTCCTGCCGACACACTGGCTTGCGGCCACACGGGCCAGCTGGCGGGCCCATCAAAGTGCAGCACGCCAAGGCACCCAACCGTGCTGCGTTGCAAAGGCCCGGCAAAGCTGCAGCAGCTGAATGGCCCGACCAAGCCGCCTGCCTGAGTTGAGCCCGCAGGCAAGTGTTGGGAGGAATGGCGAGGACGCAGAGAGCAGCAAAAGGTTGGCCTGCCTCTGGTGTGGAGAGTGCTTGGCGTGAGCAGTCTCTGCTGGCCGCAAAAGCCTACTGCACCTGGTATTCCCAGGCGGTCTCCCATCCAAGTACTAACCAGGCCTGAGTCTGCTTAGCTTCCGAGATCAGACGAGATCGGGCGTTTTCAGACTAGTATGGCCGTAGGCATCTGCAGCACCGTCTTCTCGCCTATTCAAGTTGGCCACCCTAGCACCCTCGCCACTTCTTCTTTCCGGTTGTTTTCAATTTTCTCTCTCTCTTTTTCTACTTCTACTTCTACTTCTCCTCCTCTTTCTCTCCTTCTCCTGCTAATTCTAGCCTATATGCCTGATACTCGCTCCCCTTCATGCCGTCCCCACCTAGCTCTCTTTTTTCTTCTCCACCTCCCCAAGGAAAACTGCAAGCCCCGCCCACCTCACACCAGCCTGCCGCCTGCACGCTGCTGCCTTTCCACATTGCAACGCTGCGCACTTCTCTCAGCACAGCCAGCACAAGGGTCAGGCAGGCAATGCAAGCCAGCTCTCTCTTCCTTCGCTTTCCACACCAGCCCCAATGCCACAACTTGCATTCATGCGGCGCCTTCAGGCTAGGAGAGAGAACGTCCTGCCGACACACTGGCTTGCGGCCACACGGGCCAGCTGGCGGGCCCATCAAAGTGCAGCACGCCAAGGCACCCAACCGTGCTGCGTTGCAAAGGCCCGGCAAAGCTGCAGCAGCTGAATGGCCCGACCAAGCCGCCTGCCTGAGTTGAGCCCGCAGGCAAGTGTTGGGAGGAATGGCGAGGACGCAGAGAGCAGCAAAAGGTTGGCCTGCCTCTGGTGTGGAGAGTGCTTGGCGTGAGCAGTCACTGCTGGCCGCAAAAGCCTACTGCACCTGGTATTCCCAGGCGGTCTCCCATCCAAGTACTAACCAGGCCTGAGTTTGCTTAGCTTCCGAGATCAGACGAGATCGGGCGTTTTCAGACTAGTATGGCCGTAGGCATCTGCAGCACCGTCTTCTCGCCTATTCAAGCTGGCCACCCTAGCACCCTCGCCACTTCTTCTTTCCGGTTGTTTTCAATTTTTTCTCTCTCTTTTTCTACTTCTACTTCTACTTCTCCTCCTCTTTCTCTCCTTCTCCTGCTAATTCTAGCCTATATGCCTGATACTCGCTCCCCTTCATGCCGTCCCCACCTAGCTCTCTTTTTTCTTCTCCACCTCCCCAAGGAAAACTGCAAGCCCCGCCCACCTCACACCATCCTGCCGCCTGCACGCTGCTGCCTTTCCACATTGCAACGCTGCGCACTTCTCTCAGCACAGCCAGCACAAGGGTCAGGCAGGCAATGCAAGCCAGCTCTCTCTTCCTTCGCTTTCCACACCAGCCCCAATGCCACAACTTGCATTCATGCGGCGCCTTCAGGCTAGGAGAACGTCCTGCCGACACACTGGCTTGCGGCCACACGGGCCAGCTGGCGGGCCCATCAAAGTGCAGCACGCCAAGGCACCCAACCGTGCTGCGTTGCAAAGGCCCGGCAAAGCTGCAGCAGCTGAATGGCCCGACCAAGCCGCCTGCCTGAGTTGAGCCCGCAGGCAAGTGTTGGGAGGAATGGCGAGGACGCAGAGAGCAGCAAAAGGTTGGCCTGCCTCTGGTGTGGAGAGTGCTTGGCGTGAGCAGTCTCTGCTGGCCGCAAAAGCCTACTGCACCTGGTATTCCCAGGCGGTCTCCCATCCAAGTACTAACCAGGCCTGAGTCTGCTTAGCTTCCGAGATCAGACGAGATCGGGCGTTTTCAGACTAGTATGGCCGTAGGCATCTGCAGCACCGTCTTCTCGCCTATTCAAGTTGGCCACCTTAGCACCCTCGCCACTTCTTCTTTCCGGTTGTTTTCAATTTTCTCTCTCTCTTTTTCTACTTCTACTTCTACTTCTCCTCCTCTTTCTCTCCTTCTCCTGCTAATTCTAGCCTATATGCCTGATACTCGCTCCCCTTCATGCCGTCCCCACCTAGCTCTCTTTTTTCTTCTCCACCTCCCCAAGGAAAACTGCAAGCCCCGCCCACCTCACACCAGCCTGCCGCCTGCACGCTGCTGCCTTTCCACATTGCAACGCTGCGCACTTCTCTCAGCACAGCCAGCACAAGGGTCAGGCAGGCAATGCAAGCCAGCTCTCTTTTCCTTCGCTTTCCACACCAGCCCCAATGCCACAACTTGCATTCATGCGGCGCCTTCAGGCTAGGAGAGAGAACGTCCTGCCGACACACTGGCTTGCGGCCACACGGGCCAGCTGGCGGGCCCATCAAAGTGCAGCACGCCAAGGCACCCAACCGTGCTGCGTTGCAAAGGCCCGGCAAAGCTGCAGCAGCTGAATGGCCCGACCAAGCCGCCTGCCTGAGTTGAGCCCGCAGGCAAGTGTTGGGAGGAATGGCGAGGACGCAGAGAGCAGCAAAAGGTTGGCCTGCCTCTGGTGTGGAGAGTGCTTGGCGTGAGCAGTCTCTGCTGGCCGCAAAAGCCTACTGCACCTGGTATTCCCAGGCGGTCTCCCATCCAAGTACTAACCAGGCCTGAGTCTGCTTAGCTTCCGAGATCAGACGAGATCGGGCGTTTTCAGACTAGTATGGCCGGAGGCATCTGCAGCACCGTCTTCTCGCCTATTCAAGCTGGCCACCCTAGCACCCTCGCCACTTCTTCTTTCCGGTTGTTTTCAATTTTTTCTCTCTCTTTTTCTACTTCTACTTCTACTTCTCCTCCTCTTTCTCTCCTTCTCCTGCTAATTCTAGCCTATATGCCTGATACTCGCTCCCCTTCATGCCATCCCCACCGAGCTCTCTTTTTTCTTCTCCACCTCCTCAAGGAAAACTGCAAGCCCCGCCTACCTCACACCAGCCTGCCGCCTGCACGCTGCTGCCTTTCCACATTGCAATGCTGCGCACTTCTCTCAGCACAGCCAGCACAAGGGTCAGGCAGGCAATGCAAGCCAGCTCTCTCTTCCTTCGCTTTCCACACCAGCCCCAATGCCACAACTTGCATTCATGCGGCGCCTTCAGGCTAGGAGAGAGAACGTCCTGCCGACACACTGGCTTGCGGCCACACGGGCCAGCTGGCGTGCCCATCAAAGTGCAGCACGCCAAGGCACACAACCGTGCTGCGTTGCAAAGGCCCGGCAAAGCTGCAGCAGCTGAATGGCCCGACCAAGCCGCCTGCCTGAGTTGAGCCCGCAGGCAAGTGTTGGGAGGAATGGCGAGGACGCAGAGAGCAGCAAAAGGTTGGCCTGCCTCTGGTGTGGAGAGTGCTTGGCGTGAGCAGTCACTGCTGGCCGCAAAAGCCTACTGCACCTGGTATTCCCAGGCGGTCTCCCATCCAAGTACTAACCAGGCCTGAGTCTGCTTAGCTTCCGAGATCAGACGAGATCGGGCGTTTTCAGACTAGTATGGCCGTAGGCATCTGCAGCACCGTCTTCTCGCCTATTCAAGCTGGCCACCCTAGCACCCTCGCCACTTCTTCTTTCCGGTTGTTTTCAATTTTTTCTCTCTCTTTTTCTACTTCTACTTCTACTTCTCCTCCTCTTTCTCTCCTTCTCCTGCTAATTCTAGCCTATATGCCTGATACTCGCTCCCCTTCATGCCGTCCCCACCTAGCTCTCTTTTTTCTTCTCCACCTCCCCAAGGAAAACTGCAAGCCCCGCCCACCTCACACCAGCCTGCCGCCTGCACGCTGCTGCCTTTCCACATTGCAACGCTGCGCACTTCTCTCAGCACAGCCAGCACAAGGGTCAGGCAGGCAATGCAAGCCAGCTCTCTCTTCCTTCGCTTTCCACACCAGCCCCAATGCCACAACTTGCATTCATGCGGCGCCTTCAGGCTAGGAGAGAGAACGTCCTGCCGACACACTGGCTTGCGGCCACACGGGCCAGCTGGCGGGCCCATCAAAGTGCAGCACGCCAAGGCACCCAACCGTGCTGCGTTGCAAAGGCCCGGCAAAGCTGCAGCAGCTGAATGGCCCGACCAAGCCGCCTGCCTGAGTTGAGCCCGCAGGCAAGTGTTGGGAGGAATGGCGAGGACGCAGAGAGCAGCAAAAGGTTGGCCTGCCTCTGGTGTGGAGAGTGCTTGGCGTGAGCAGTCTCTGCTGGCCGCAAAAGCCTACTGCACCTGGTATTCCCAGGCGGTCTCCCATCCAAGTACTAACCAGGCCTGAGTCTGCTTAGCTTCCGAGATCAGACGAGATCGGGCGTTTTCAGACTAGTATGGCCGTAGGCATCTGCAACACCGTCTTCTCGCCTATTCAAGCTGGCCACCCTAGCACCCTCGCCACTTCTTCTTTCCGGTTGTTTTCAATTTTCTCTCTCTCTTTTTCTACTTCTACTTCTACTTCTCCTCCTCTTTCTCTCCTTCTCCTGCTAATTCTAGCCTATATGCCTGATACTCGCTCCCCTTCATGCCGTCCCCACCTAGCTCTCTTTTTTCTTCTCCACCTCCCCAAGGAAAACTGCAAGCCCCGCCCACCTCACACCAGCCTGCCGCCTGCACGCTGCTGCCTTTCCACATTGCAACGCTGCGCACTTCTCTCAGCACAGCCAGCACAAGGGTCAGGCAGGCAATGCAAGCCAGCTCTCTCTTCCTTCGCTTTCCACACCAGCCCCAATGCCACAACTTGCATTCATGCGGCGCCTTCAGGCTAGGAGAGAGAACGTCCTGCCGACACACTGGCTTGCGGCCACACGGGCCAGCTGGCGGGCCCATCAAAGTGCAGCACGCCAAGGCACCCAACCGTGCTGCGTTGCAAAGGCCCGGCAAAGCTGCAGCAGCTGAATGGCCCGACCAAGCCGCCTGCCTGAGTTGAGCCCGCAGGCAAGTGTTGGGAGGAATGGCGAGGACGCAGAGAGCAGCAAAAGGTTGGCCTGCCTCTGGTGTGGAGAGTGCTTGGCGTGAGCAGTCTCTGCTGGCCGCAAAAGCCTACTGCACCTGGTATTCCCAGGCGGTCTCCCATCCAAGTACTAACCAGGCCTGAGTCTGCTTAGCTTCCGAGATCAGACGAGATCGGGCGTTTTCAGACTAGTATGGCCGTAGGCATCTGCAGCACCGTCTTCTCGCCTATTCAAGCTGGCCACCCTAGCACCCTCGCCACTTCTTCTTTCCGGTTGTTTTCAATTTTTTCTCTCTCTTTTTCTACTTCTACTTCTACTTCTCCTCCTCTTTCTCTCCTTCTCCTGCTAATTCTAGCCTATATGCCTGATACTCGCTCCCCTTCATGCCATCCCCACCGAGCTCTCTTTTTTCTTCTCCACCTCCTCAAGGAAAACTGCAAGCCCCGCCTACCTCACACCAGCCTGCCGCCTGCACGCTGCTGCCTTTCCACATTGCAACGCTGCGCACTTCTTTCAGCACAGCCAGCACAAGGGTCAGGCAGGCAATGCAAGCCAGCTCTCTCTTCCTTCGCTTTCCACACCAGCCCCAATGCCACAACTTGCATTCATGCGGCGCCTTCAGGCTAGGAGAGAGAACGTCCTGCCGACACACTGGCTTGCGGCCACACGGGCCAGCTGGCGTGCCCATCAAAGTGCAGCACGCCAAGGCACACAACCGTGCTGCGTTGCAAAGGCCCGGCAAAGCTGCAGCAGCTGAATGGCCCGACCAAGCCGCCTGCCTGAGTTGAGCCCGCAGGCAAGTGTTGGGAGGAATGGCGAGGACGCAGAGAGCAGCAAAAGGTTGGCCTGCCTCTGGTGTGGAGAGTGCTTGGCGTGAGCAGTCACTGCTGGCCGCAAAAGCCTACTGCACCTGGTATTCCCAGGCGGTCTCCCATCCAAGTACTAACCAGGCCTGAGTCTGCTTAGCTTCCGAGATCAGACGAGATCGGGCGTTTTCAGACTAGTATGGCCGTAGGCATCTGCAGCACCGTCTTCTCGCCTATTCAAGCTGGCCACCCTAGCACCCTCGCCACTTCTTCTTTCCGGTTGTTTTCAATTTTTTCTCTCTCTTTTTCTACTTCTACTTCTACTTCTCCTCCTCTTTCTCTCCTTCTCCTGCTAATTCTAGCCTATATGCCTGATACTCGCTCCCCTTCATGCCGTCCCCACCTAGCTCTCTTTTTTCTTCTCCACCTCCCCAAGGAAAACTGCAAGCCCCGCCCACCTCACACCAGCCTGCCGCCTGCACGCTGCTGCCTTTCCACATTGCAACGCTGCGCACTTCTCTCAGCACAGCCAGCACAAGGGTCAGGCAGGCAATGCAAGCCAGCTCTCTCTTCCTTTGCTTTCCACACCAGCCCCAATGCCACAACTTGCATTCATGCGGCGCCTTCAGGCTAGGAGAACGTCCTGCCGACACACTGGCTTGCGGCCACACGGGCCAGCTGGCGGGCCCATCAAAGTGGAGCACGCCAAGGCACCCAACCGTGCTGCGTTGCAAAGGCCCGGCAAAGCTGCAGCAGCTGAATGGCCCGACCAAGCCGCCTGCCTGAGTTGAGCCCGCAGGCAAGTGTTGGGAGGAATGGCGAGGACGCAGAGAGCAGCAAAAGGTTGGCCTGCCTCTGGTGTGGAGAGTGCTTGGCGTGAGCAGTCTCTGCTGGCCGCAAAAGCCTACTGCACCTGGTATTCCCAGGCGGTCTCCCATCCAAGTACTAACCAGGCCTGAGTCTGCTTAGCTTCCGAGATCAGACGAGATCGGGCGTTTTCAGACTAGTATGGCCGTAGGCATCTGCAGCACCGTCTTCTCGCCTATTCAAGTTGGCCACCCTAGCACCCTCGCCACTTCTTCTTTCCGGTTGTTTTCAATTTTCTCTCTCTCTTTTTCTACTTCTACTTCTACTTCTCCTCCTCTTTCTCTCCTTCTCCTGCTAATTCTAGCCTATATGCCTGATACTCGCTCCCCTTCATGCCGTCCCCACCTAGCTCTCTTTTTTCTTCTCCACCTCCCCAAGGAAAACTGCAAGCCCCGCCCACCTCACACCAGCCTGCCGCCTGCACGCTGCTGCCTTTCCACATTGCAACGCTGCGCACTTCTCTCAGCACAGCCAGCACAAGGGTCAGGCAGGCAATGCAAGCCAGCTCTCTCTTCCTTCGCTTTCCACACCAGCCCCAATGCCACAACTTGCATTCATGCGGCGCCTTCAGGCTAGGAGAGAGAACGTCCTGCCGACACACTGGCTTGCGGCCACACGGGCCAGCTGGCGGGCCCATCAAAGTGCAGCACGCCAAGGCACCCAACCGTGCTGCGTTGCAAAGGCCCGGCAAAGCTGCAGCAGCTGAATGGCCCGACCAAGCCGCCTGCCTGAGTTGAGCCCGCAGGCAAGTGTTGGGAGGAATGGCGAGGACGCAGAGAGCAGCAAAAGGTTGGCCTGCCTCTGGTGTGGAGAGTGCTTGGCGTGAGCAGTCTCTGCTGGCCGCAAAAGCCTACTGCACCTGGTATTCCCAGGCGGTCTCCCATCCAAGTACTAACCAGGCCTGAGTCTGCTTAGCTTCCGAGATCAGACGAGATCGGGCGTTTTCAGACTAGTATGGTCGGAGGCATCTGCAACACCGTCTTCTCGCCTATTCAAGCTGGCCACCCTAGCACCCTCGCCACTTCTTCTTTCCGGTTGTTTTCAATTTTTTCTCTCTCTTTTTCTACTTCTACTTCTACTTCTCCTCCTCTTTCTCTCCTTCTCCTGCTAATTCTAGCCTATATGCCTGATACTCGCTCCCCTTCATGCCATCCCCACCGAGCTCTCTTTTTTCTTCTCCACCTCCTCAAGGAAAACTGCAAGCCCCGCCTACCTCACACCAGCCTGCCGCCTGCACGCTGCTGCCTTTCCACATTGCAATGCTGCGCACTTCTCTCAGCACAGCCAGCACAAGGGTCAGGCAGGCAATGCAAGCCAGCTCTCTCTTCCTTCGCTTTCCACACCAGCCCCAATGCCACAACTTGCATTCATGCGGCGCCTTCAGGCTAGGAGAGAGAACGTCCTGCCGACACACTGGCTTGCGGCCACACGGGCCAGCTGGCGTGCCCATCAAAGTGCAGCACGCCAAGGCACACAACCGTGCTGCGTTGCAAAGGCCCGGCAAAGCTGCAGCAGCTGAATGGCCCGACCAAGCCGCCTGCCTGAGTTGAGCCCGCAGGCAAGTGTTGGGAGGAATGGCGAGGACGCAGAGAGCAGCAAAAGGTTGGCCTGCCTCTGGTGTGGAGAGTGCTTGGCGTGAGCAGTCACTGCTGGCCGCAAAAGCCTACTGCACCTGGTATTCCCAGGCGGGCTCCCATCCAAGTACTAACCAGGCCTGAGTCTGCTTAGCTTCCGAGATCAGACGAGATCGGGCGTTTTCAGACGAGTATGGCCGTAGGCATCTGCAGCACCGTCTTCTCGCCTATTCAAGCTGGCCACCCTAGCACCCTCGCCACTTCTTCTTTCCGGTTGTTTTCAATTTTTTCTCTCTCTTTTTCTACTTCTACTTCTACTTCTCCTCCTCTTTCTCTCCTTCTCCTGCTAATTCTAGCCTATATGCCTGATACTCGCTCCCCTTCATGCCGTCCCCACCTAGCTCTCTTTTTTCTTCTCCACCTCCCCAAGGAAAACTGCAAGCCCCGCCCACCTCACACCAGCCTGCCGCCTGCACGCTGCTGCCTTTCCACATTGCAACGCTGCGCACTTCTCTCAGCACAGCCAGCACAAGGGTCAGGCAGGCAATGCAAGCCAGCTCTCTCTTCCTTCGCTTTCCACACCAGCCCCAATGCCACAACTTGCATTCATGCGGCGCCTTCAGGCTAGGAGAGAGAACGTCCTGCCGACACACTGGCTTGCGGCCACACGGGCCAGCTGGCGGGCCCATCAAAGTGCAGCACGCCAAGGCACCCAACCGTGCTGCGTTGCAAAGGCCCGGCAAAGCTGCAGCAGCTGAATGGCCCGACCAAGCCGCCTGCCTGAGTTGAGCCCGCAGGCAAGTGTTGGGAGGAATGGCGAGGACGCAGAGAGCAGCAAAAGGTTGGCCTGCCTCTGGTGTGGAG
>NC_092710.1:304500967-304503467 GCF_047496885.1 Scyliorhinus torazame
GTTTTCAGACGAGTATGGCCGTAGGCATCTGCAGCACCGTCTTCTCGCCTATTCAAGCTGGCCACCCTAGCACCCTCGCCACTTCTTCTTTCCGGTTGTTTTCAATTTTTTCTCTCTCTTTTTCTACTTCTACTTCTACTTCTCCTCCTCTTTCTCTCCTTCTCCTGCTAATTCTAGCCTATATGCCTGATACTCGCTCCCCTTCATGCCGTCCCCACCTAGCTCTCTTTTTTCTTCTCCACCTCCCCAAGGAAAACTGCAAGCCCCGCCCACCTCACACCAGCCTGCCGCCTGCACGCTGCTGCCTTTCCACATTGCAACGCTGCGCACTTCTCTCAGCACAGCCAGCACAAGGGTCAGGCAGGCAATGCAAGCCAGCTCTCTCTTCCTTCGCTTTCCACACCAGCCCCAATGCCACAACTTGCATTCATGCGGCGCCTTCAGGCTAGGAGAACGTCCTGCCGACACACTGGCTTGCGGCCACACGGGCCAGCTGGCGGGCCCATCAAAGTGCAGCACGCCAAGGCACCCAACCGTGCTGCGTTGCAAAGGCCCGGCAAAGCTGCAGCAGCTGAATGGCCCGACCAAGCCGCCTGCCTGAGTTGAGCCCGCAGGCAAGTGTTGGGAGGAATGGCGAGGACGCAGAGAGCAGCAAAAGGTTGGCCTGCCTCTGGTGTGGAGAGTGCTTGGCGTGAGCAGTCTCTGCTGGCCGCAAAAGCCTACTGCACCTGGTATTCCCAGGCGGTCTCCCATCCAAGTACTAACCAGGCCTGAGTCTGCTTAGTTTCCGAGATCAGACGAGATCGGGCGTTTTCAGACTAGTATGGCCGTAGGCATCTGCAGCACCGTCTTCTCGCCTATTCAAGCTGGCCACCCTAGCACCCTCGCCACTTCTTCTTTCCGGTTGTTTTCAATTTTCTCTCTCTCTTTTTCTACTTCTACTTCTACTTCTCCTCCTCTTTCTCTCCTTCTCCTGCTAATTCTAGCCTATATGCCTGATACTCGCTCCCCTTCATGCCGTCCCCACCTAGCTCTCTTTTTTCTTCTCCACCTCCCCAAGGAAAACTGCAAGCCCCGCCCACCTCACACCAGCCTGCCGCCTGCACGCTGCTGCCTTTCCACATTGCAACGCTGCGCACTTCTCTCAGCACAGCCAGCACAAGGGTCAGGCAGGCAATGCAAGCCAGCTCTCTCTTCCTTCGCTTTCCACACCAGCCCCAATGCCACAACTTGCATTCATGCGGCGCCTTCAGGCTAGGAGAGAGAACGTCCTGCCGACACACTGGCTTGCGGCCACACGGGCCAGCTGGCGGGCCCATCAAAGTGCAGCACGCCAAGGCACCCAACCGTGCTGCGTTGCAAAGGCCCGGCAAAGCTGCAGCAGCTGAATGGCCCGACCAAGCCGCCTGCCTGAGTTGAGCCCGCAGGCAAGTGTTGGGAGGAATGGCGAGGACGCAGAGAGCAGCAAAAGGTTGGCCTGCCTCTGGTGTGGAGAGTGCTTGGCGTGAGCAGTCTCTGCTGGCCGCAAAAGCCTACTGCACCTGGTATTCCCAGGCGGTCTCCCATCCAAGTACTAACCAGGCCTGAGTCTGCTTAGCTTCCGAGATCAGACGAGATCGGGCGTTTTCAGACTAGTATGGCCGTAGGCATCTGCAGCACCGTCTTCTCGCCTATTCAAGCTGGCCACCCTAGCACCCTCGCCACTTCTTCTTTCCGGTTGTTTTCAATTTTTTCTCTCTCTTTTTCTACTTCTACTTCTACTTCTCCTCCTCTTTCTCTCCTTCTCCTGCTAATTCTAGCCTATATGCCTGATACTCGCTCCCCTTCATGCCATCCCCACCGAGCTCTCTTTTTTCTTCTCCACCTCCTCAAGGAAAACTGCAAGCCCCGCCTACCTCACACCAGCCTGCCGCCTGCACGCTGCTGCCTTTCCACATTGCAACGCTGCGCACTTCTCTCAGCACAGCCAGCACAAGGGTCAGGCAGGCAATGCAAGCCAGCTCTCTCTTCCTTCGCTTTCCACACCAGCCCCAATGCCACAACTTGCATTCATGCGGCGCCTTCAGGCTAGGAGAGAGAACGTCCTGCCGACACACTGGCTTGCGGCCACACGGGCCAGCTGGCGTGCCCATCAAAGTGCAGCACGCCAAGGCACACAACCGTGCTGCGTTGCAAAGGCCCGGCAAAGCTGCAGCAGCTGAATGGCCCGACCAAGCCGCCTGCCTGAGTTGAGCCCGCAGGCAAGTGTTGGGAGGAATGGCGAGGACGCAGAGAGCAGCAAAAGGTTGGCCTGCCTCTGGTGTGGAGAGTGCTTGGCGTGAGCAGTCACTGCTGGCCGCAAAAGCCTACTGCACCTGGTATTCCCAGGCGGTCTCCCATCCAAGTACTAACCAGGCCTGAGTCTGCTTAGCTTCCGAGATCAGACGAGATCGGGCGTTTTCAGACTAGTATGGCCGTAGGCATCTGCAGCACCGTCTTCTCGCCTATTCAAGCTGGCCAC